>NW_027095882.1:22500-182500 GCF_963924715.1 Thunnus thynnus | reverse complement strand
CAAGGCTCCTCTGAGAGCAATACTGTAAACTGGAAGATAAGCCGGCCTAAAGACTCTTTCAGAGTGGCCTGAAACGGCTCGATTCTTTGTGCTTATGAAGACATACACACAGACCACAGCCTGATCCGGGCTCTTTCACTGCAACACCGCTGGTGATGCTGCACCAACAACGCTGGACCTGCCAAGATGACACCACTACCACGATGAAACACCTCAACAGTAAGGCATAACATGGCTTTATGATCAAGGGTTGATGTTTGTTACATACTCCCCCCCCTGCTGGATGGGATATGTATAGTCCTGCTACTGATCCTCTTGTTTGTGCTCTCTCTCCCAGGTGGCCTTAAGTGGATAATTGGGGGGAGGGCCTCTCTCATCTTCCCAGCCTGATCAACAGCAGCTTGTTTTGTGTGTTTGTGCAAAGAGGGAGGTGGAAAAAGAGTTAAAACAAAGAGAAAGAAAACAGGAAGATGGAAAAAGTGTATTTTTAAGGTCTTTTGTTGCTTATGTTTTATTGTTTGTTTGTGTTTTACTGTTTTAGGGTCTTATTTTTTGACAGTTTTACTCTTGTGAAGCAGTTTGTGACCTTGCTCTGTGAAAGGTGCTATACTAAATAAACTTTACTTACTAACTTACATGTTTATCAACATAACAGAAATCATCATATTTCAATAACATGAACCAAAATGCTATTAGTCGTGTATAAATATAAATCCTAGTGGCCAAAGTTGAGCTGAAGCAGAAGCCAGAAGACAATATAATCCAGGTTTAATTAGCACAATGATGTATTTGGACTCTAATTCTAATATTCTAATGAGGTAACAAACCAAAGTAGTCAAAGTATATTTCTATGATTCACTCAGAACTTTGTTACAGAGGGTTTTAATTAAGTAAGATAAGCCACTAAAATCAATTTTATTGGTGCTTTGTCTACACAATATTACACCGTGCAAATAGAACTGCAGTAAGTTACTTTACTTAATAATAAATGTTCAGTTTCTTGTTGATACAACTTTAGTTGTTTATGTGTCGACTAAGTTACATCTTAGTTTTTCAGATTGTACTTTCCTGTGGTGGTGTTACCGTGGACTGCATTATATAAAGAGGTGTTTCTGATATTTTGTCCACCTCATAACTTCACAAATATGGTTATAAAAACACTGCATAATCTGATCTCATACAGCATAAATAACAATTATAATTTTTTAAAATAATTTCCATACCAGGGACTCTATACTATGCATTGCTCTACAAATGAAGACAGTTTTATTTAAGAAATCAAATGTTTACTTTAATTACTTTAATTACTTTACTTAATTGTGGTAAAATGTGACATGGTGGCCCAGGTCTACTCCTGCTGCTAACAGTGATCAGAGCCAGCAGTGTTTCTGACGTCTCTCACTGACCTGGTCTTCCATTTTAAGAGATGCATGACACAAGAGTTAGTTAAAGGATCCTACGGCCCTTTGTGGTCTGGTCTGGGTGTCTCCTCTTCTTTTTGTTAATTTTGGCCGGCTCACCAGCTTTTGTTACTTGGTTATTGTTCAATCTTTGTGGGAAATCCTGACTGTTAATTATGTTGGGCCTTCTGCTGTTTGTAGAGGGTCATAACAATGTTGAATAATAAGAGTTTATTTAGAGAAGTTGAATTAGCACAGACAGCTGACCAGATAGATACAGAGTGTGAGAGTAGGTTTCAGACAGCCCCATGTTACAGATCCATGCTACAGCTGTAAAGGTAATGAAAGATCAAAGGGTTGGCTTATTATTTTAATGTGCAGAGTTGTGCAAGGATGATCATTTGCTTTGTTAATGTGTGCATGTCCTTGTGAGAAGGAATGTGTTTTTCCATTTTTGTTTAGGCTCAGATAAGGTAACATCCTGGGTCTGGGAGGAAACAGGACAGGTTAGAGGGTCAAAAGCCACAGAGGTTAGGGCTCTTGCCTTCCTGTGTCCTTGGGAGATGTGGTTCTTATCTAGCATATATGGACATGTAAATGTATACCTTGTGGCTGTTTGCCATTGGTTATAATCCACAAGTTTGTATGATTTGACCAATCACAGATCATTTCTCTGTTCCTACTCTCACTATAATAGAATAGATTTCCTCTTCGTTTGGTGAGACGAACTGATGCAAATCTTTGTGTTCTGTCTCCTTATTGTACAATAATAATTTTTAATCTTCAACCCAGCAGTGTTTTGTGTATTATTTCATATGTACGTTAAGTGTTTTCAGACAATTTCCACAACACAGCCTTCATTGAAAACTTGACATAAATTATACCTGTGCTTCATACAAGACCATACACACACAGACAGTTAAAGCATCTCCACTTTATTGTTTTCTGTACAGAGGTTTTATTTTAACAATAAGTCTTAAGATTATCATAAAGTGCCCAAATATATTTACAAAGTGCACCTATAAAACTGTACAAATAAAAAGAGCAAAGTCCAAAAATGTCCTTGCACACTTTAATACAGATGAGCTCGGGGTCATTAAAGTCACGGCGTCCGGTGAGCTCTCGCTGGCCCTTGAAAATCCGGGGGAGAAGGTGTAAATCTCGCGCCAGGCCGTACCCATATCCGCAGCAGGTCTCCAAGGTGAACAGCCTCGTGGCCCCTCACATGATTGCCATCTATCGATGAGAGTTGCTGAAGATGTAGATTACATGGAACACAGAGGAGAGATCTGAGTATTTGCCTCAACAAATTCCTTTATCAGACATAAACACAGAACAGAGGGAAACAATACCGTTACCTGCTCTGACCGGGTGCTGGTTACAGATTCATCCGCTGTGAGGAACAGAAGGTTGGAGATGCAGATCGGAGTGGTTGTTGGCAGCAGGACATGCAGGACAGAGGAAACAAAATACACATGTGGTTAGTCTGAGTAATAATAATGAGGAGCATCGTCCATGTGATCACTGTCTGATACAGCTGAGACAAGAGAAAAAAAAAAAAGATGACACTCTCAACTCTGAATTCTCTCATTTTTCTTAAGTCTGAACTATTTTTATTGAAAGCACAAATCAGGATATCAGCCAAGTTATGATGAATCTTAAAGTACTGCACAAACCAGATCATGTTCTTGTACTAGGAAGTACGTGCTGACTTCATCCCTGCTGGGCTGGATGTACCTCTGCATCCTGGAGATGCTGAAGAAAATCACTCAAGTCCTTGTTCAAAGTTTGCTGTGGTGGAAGTGATTTAATAGCATTCTGGAAATGTGGTGAGCTTACTGACACAGAACTGGTCTCAGTCAGTAGATTGACCCAGTGCAGAAGAAATGGAAAGACTAGATACAGTAAGATCAAGCCAGTGATCGACAAATGGTAAACCAAAGGTAGGAAGGGAGGGCATTTGCATACAAGATCAAGGGTCAATATTTTAAGGGAGACTCTCAGGCAGCATAGTAAGGGGGGGGGAACTCTCAGGTAGGTGAACTCAAGGGGCAGAGACAGGAGGGGGTGTTGCATTCAATCAAAATCAAAAAGGTCGAGTCAGCAGGGGCCAGGAGGCAGGAAAGACACAGCTGGTTGATCCCAGACGTCGACTGATTATCAAGTCTGTACCCAAATGTGTATTCTTCTTCAGAGACATCGACCTGTGATGAAAGATGAAGAGAAGAAGTGTGAAATGATGATCCAGTGAGAAGAAAAGCAGAGGCCTGGTCTCACACACACAGCAGCAACAGGGGGCCATTAACTAAAACAAAACCTGTTGAAAGCCAAATTGGCATATCTGTAGTTTGTGCTGGGAACATGAGAAGATAGATTAGAAAACGTTTTTTACTCAAGAATTTCTATAGATATGAATATAAAACTAAGAAACATGTCTTTACTTACATCTGTTAAGCTGCTCTTAGAAGGTTTTAATAAATTCAATTCATTTGTAGGTTTCATTGTGTAGGTCTGTCTTCAGGACAGTTCAGAGAGTGCTTTTTATAAAGACCTTTCTCTGCCATGAGCTTCCTGGCTGCGTTCTTCCACTGCACATCTGGGTTACTGCGATGTGGGAAAAGTGTTTTGTTATAATAGTGCCTATTTGTGATTCATGTGACTCACAATCAAAAACAAACATTAATGAAGTTGTGAGACTGAGATTCTCACCATTGAAAGGTCTCGCCGCTGCTGACAGAGGCGTCATTAGTCTGCACATTTTCACCAGTCTCAGGAGCCGCACTCTCAGGTGGCTGTGTGGTTGTTCTGGTGGAAGGTCTCGCCGTAACGTTGGCGTTAGGCAGTGGTGGAGGGACATCGGTCACCGCCATGTGACGACGCTGCAGCTCCTCAATCAGCCTTTCAATTAAGAAAAAGAAAACATAATTTAGACAATGTTAAAAAAAGTAATACATTTCAGAGAGTAAACAAGAAGTGATGTTTAAAAAAAGACTTCCACACCTGCTGAGTGGATCAGCATCGTCCATAATTTGGCGAAGGAGCACGTAACTAAACACCCTGCCAGATGCCAGAAGTTCATGAACATCCCTCTTTGCCTTCTCCACCTCTGCTTCAATGGCCTCTGCTGTACTGTTCTTCATGCAGACCCTGCGCAGATGAACTGAAAGGGTTTCCTGGGTTTTCATGCACACAGGACACAGCAGATAGTGCCTGTTGGGTTTACTGGAAACAGAAAAAGACATTCTTCACTTAATTTAAAGCTTACTCAGGGAGAAGTTCAGGAGCTTTCAGCAGATATGCTTGAAATCTTAGCTTGGGTAAATGACCCAATGATTTCATTTTCACCTGAATAGGGTCATTAGTCAGTCATTATGCAAAAGATGTGACCAGCTATGTTTAAAATATGTGAAACTATTATCATGACTTTTACAAACTGTTATTCTGTCTCTGGCTTGTTTACTCTGTTTTAACTTGATAAGAAAACAATGTTTTACTACATTCTGTTAAAAAAGGACTTCATAAGCGTTACATACTCCCCCCCTACTGGATGGGATATGTATAACCTGATACTCTATTGACCATTCGTTTGTGCTCTCTCCCAGGTGGCCCTGATTGGATGATTGAGGGGAGGACCTATAAAGAGGGAAGGAAGGTGGTTTGGACTCTCTCTTTTCCATTTTCCAGCCTGAGCAGCAGCAGTTTGGTTCTTGTGTTTGTTCTGTTATGTTGCAGTTTTGCCTTTGTTATTTCTTGGTTTGTGTTGGTGAGTCTGGAAGTCCTCTTTTTGCGGCTTTATTTCTGATAGGTTTAGTTGTTATGTGGATTTAGGTTAGAGGGGGAGCTCAGATCCTACAGCCCTTTGTGAGTTGGTCCTCTTCTTTTTGTTCTTGTTGGCCGGCTCACCAGCTTCTGTTATTTTGTTGTTGTTGTCAATAAATTGGTTTAATTACTGTGGAATATCTTGTCTTATAATCATATTGGGCCTTCTGTGGGCGAGCTGGTTTTAGAGGGTCGTAACAATAAACATTATTGTACATACAAACTAACCTCATAATTTGGTCCCTTAGTCTGGGAACCATTGGCAAATATGCTTAAAATCTCAGCTTGGTAAGTGACCTTTTGAATTGATCTTATCTTACCCCTGGGGAGCCATTTTTCAGGAATGAAAAAAGCTGGTAAAAAGAACAGGAACAAAAACAGGAGAAATCTTCAGTGAAGATGTGAACGCTTCTCTAGAAGACTGGATCTCTTAATAACCGATGAGCTTCTGTGGAGACCCAGAAGAAAGTGACTGAACATTTGGTGGCCTCATCTTATATGTCTGACAGTCCCGCCCACATTCCTGCATTAGCATTTGCATGCATACACACCTGTGAGGGGGTGGACATGATACTCTGTGCTTGAAAATGTAAAATAAAGTTAAATGTGTTTCTTTTTTTTTAAATTTTGATTACTCATAGTTTTGAAAAGAAAAACTTAATTTATCAAAGGTAAATGGTGACTAACTAAAGCTGAGTCTTTCAGCATATAAGGTGATCTCCCCCCCCTCCCCACCCCCATCCTTTCCAAGACAGACTCTCACCTTGAGTGTGTCCCAGTTCTAGGAGATGGATCAGAGTGAACCCCCCTCCTTTCAAAGACATTCACATTCCTGAAGTCAGCATGTACTTCCTAGTACAAGAACATGATCTGGTTTGTGCAGTACTTAAAGATTCATCTTAATTTGGCTGATATCCTGATTTTTGCTTCCAATAAAAATAGTTCAGACTAAATGAAATGAAAGAGTTCAGAGTTGGGAGTGTCATCTTTTTAAAAATTATTTTTTTTCTCTTGTCTCAGCTGTATCAGACAGTGATCACGTGGACGATGCTCCTCATTATTATTACTCAGACTAACCACATGTGTATTTTGTTTTCTCTGTCCTGCATGTCCTGCTGCCCACAACCACTCCGATCTGCATCTCCAACCTTCTGTTCCTCACAGCTGAGGAATCTGTAACCAGCACCCGGTCAGAGCAGGTAACGGTATTGTTTCCCTCTGTTCTGTGTTTATGTCTGATAAAGGAATTTGTTGAGGCAAATACTCAGATCTCTCCTCTGTGTTCCATGTAATCTACATCTTCAGCAACTCTCATCGATAGATGGCAATCATGTGAGGGGCCATGAGGCACGCTAACATGCCAGAGGCATGGACTGGTGCGAGGTTTACAACTTCACGGATTTTCAAGGGCCAGCAAAAGTTCACCGGACACCACCAGAACCTCTCTTTCCCGGGAACGGGCCCCTCTTTCAGGCCGAACCCATTCCAGGGCGCCCTGCCCTTCACAAAGAAAAGAGAGCTCTCCCCGGGGCTCCCGCCAGCTTCTCCGGGATCGTTTGCGTTACCGCCCTGGACGCCTCGCGGCGCCTATCTCCGCCACTCCAGATTCAGCAGTCTGAACCTGACTCCAGTTTGATCGGTCGGGGGCAGTGTAGGCCATCGCCCCACCCTTCCGAACGGCGTTCGCCCATCTCTTAGGACCAACTGACCCATGTTCAACTGCTGTTCACATGGAACCCTTCTCCACTTCGGCCTTCAAAGTTCTTGTTTGTTAAAACCACCAAGATCTGCACCCGCAGCAGCAGTGCAGAAGGAGGCAAAGCTCATCTGTATTCAAGTGTACAAGGACATTTTTGGACTTTGCTCTTTTTATTTGTACAGTTATATGGGTACACTTTGTAAATATTTGTGCATTATATGATAACCTAAAGACTTTTCTTATTGTTAAAGTAAAAGCTCTGTACAGAAAACAATGAAGTGGAGGTGCTTTAACTGTCTCTGTGTGTATGAAACACAATTATGACTGAAGTCAATTTTTTAATGAAAGACATAACATGGGGCTGTTTGAAACCTACCTCACAATCTGTGCGCCTCTGTTCAGCTGTCTGTGTGCCTCTAATACACATGTAAACTTCCACCATTCCACCACAGGCTGGTGCAGCGGAGCAGGAGCCATGTCAGATGTTTAGCACCACCCAATGGTCACTGCCTAGATGACACACAGGCAACAATTTAGAAAGAAAAGTACAGCCTCTTGACATCTTATCAAGTTTGTATAAGCTACAATCATAGGTGGAAGAATGGTAAATGGACTGTACTTGTACAGCGCCTTTCTAGTCTTCCAACCACTCAAAGCGCTTTTTACACTACGAATCACATTCATACACATTCACATGCTGAATGGGTACAGGGGCGACCATGCAAGGTCCCAACCTGGCCATCAGAGGAAGCTAACCATTCACACACATTCATACACTGATGGTTCAGCCATCAGGAGCAATTTAGGGTTAAGTCTCGTCAGCGGTTAAGTGTCTTGCCCAAGGACACATCGACATGTGGACTGGAGGCGCCGGGAATCGAACCGCTGATCTTCCAATTAGTGGACGACCCGCTCTACCTCCTGAGCCACAGCCGATCTGAAGTAATCAGATCCTTTACTGCACTAAACGTAGTAATAGATCAAACACAATACCAACAGAAAAAGGGCATGTACACTCTATCTAATCTAACAGATCAACTTAGAACTTAAAAATGATTTTGTGGTCATGGTCACGTCAAATGATACCTGTGTGTGATGCGTACAGCTCAGCTGACCATCAGACTGAACACTAGTGGGTTATTTCATGAGATATTATCATCAATGGAAGGAAAAACTTCAGGCACTGATGAATGGAGCAGGAACAAAAAAACTAGGATTCAATTAAAAGCCTTTATTCAAAACACGGCTCCTTACAATAAAAAATTATCTGTTTCAACTTTAAAGGTCCAAAAGGCTGAACAAAAAACAAGCAAACATGAACATATGATTATGCAAGAATGTCAGTTTGTCAGAATGAGACTCAAGCACAGGGCTGTCTATAAAGCCAAGTGGCCAGTTAGCTCTTCTCACTGACATGTAAATGAGTCTTTAAAGTCTCAGTGTCTCGTCAGCGGTGGTTCAGAGGTTGTTGTTCTTTTCTTTTTGTGAAGAAGACTGTCTTGAGGAAAATAGCAGGACGAGTAAGTACTGATTCATTTTCACTAGTTGATTTTTTAATTTGTGTTTTCTGCTTGATTTGTGACATTTGTGACAAAATAAAATCTAAATTCAGTCCTCCAGAGAGATAATACTTTTTATTGCTGTGTTCATATCAGAGCGTGTGTTTCTGTATTTGGAGAAGTTTACTGATGCTATGGCTGTGCTAGGCTGGAAAGTCAATACTTGTTGCAAAGAAGATAATTTAAGTTTTAATTTGATGCTGAACATGTTTGATTTAAAGCAGGTTTAACAGAAATACAGGAGGATAGGTACAATTATAAATGTAGGTTGGCTGAGGGTCTTTTGAAAACAGCTAAATGTAAACGTAATTCAGCAGCGTGCTGCTAGACACCAGATAGTTTCAAATGAACAATGTTGGAGTTGGATCATGTTAACCTGAAAGACCAGGTTAACTATAGAGAACATATTTGACCTTCAAAGGTCAGCAAAACAATCACAGCCCAAACCTATGCAGTAGAAACATCTGGTCAACGTGAAGTGGAAAAAATAACAATACAGGACTCTTACAGATAAAGTATTATCATGAATTTCACCCATATCAGTTCTTCTCTGTCTTGTTTCATACAACCAGAGTTGCCTGGTGCCGGGGACAGGAAGGAGCAGCAGAGGAAAGAGGAAGACGCCAGCTGCAAAAGAAGGTTTCAGCAAGGACAAGGCCAACTAAGACAAAGCTAACCGCTACTTCTCGCCAAATCAAGGTGAAGCTGTATTTTACAAAAACCGTGGAAGAAAATGTTGTGGAGATTGTACCATGGAACAAACATTTCAAGCATCTTAAATGCCTTGTTGATCAGTCTAAACCCAAAATCTGAACATCTGATCATATTCAGCACAAACTTTGACTCAGTTTCACAAAAAGATTGAAAACAACACATCATGAAACATTGTTTACTCCACTGTTACCTGTGTACAGCGGACTAGTGACACACAAACACATTCGTCAGTGTCGCTGTATTTTTACACTTCAACAATACACAAGTCAAATACAACAGACACTTAAACATGTTTTTTATTGGTAATTCAGTTAAAATAGAAGACATGAAGCCAGTTTAGATGATTTAAAGAATAAATCCAGTTCCATGAGTTGCTCAGCAGGAATGACATCAATAGCTTGTTGTTGTTGGATAGCCTCATTAAGACAGCAATAGTGGAAGTCAAGTGGACACTTAGCACTCTCAGCCTACTGTTTAACATCATTATGAGCTCTTCACCTCTGAATAGATTCACTAGCACTCATTCACAGTTTGGCTGCATTGTGGGGGACGCCCCATTGACCCTGTCCTGTTGTCAGAAAAGATGTGAGAACACACTGCATGTGAAAAACAATATCAGCTGAGTGGTTTTATTCTGACTTTACAAGTTTTAAACTTGAAAGTTAACATAGTTAACATGGGTCAGAGGTCAAATCTGTATATTTAAGCTGGTATTTCATGTCAGCGTGATCTGATTTACTGGTGTCTTACCTCATTTTAAAGCTCAGATTCAGACCTTCTCATAGAGATAAACACTGTTAATGTGAAACCTTCTGCTGACTAGCAGCACGTTGTTGAATTCTGGTTACATTCAGCTGTTTTGAAAAGGCCAGCAGGAAACCTGTATTCATGTTTTTACCTTTCCTCCTGTATTTCTGTCAAACCTTCAAATAAAACATGTTGGACACCAAATTAAAGCTTAGACTCTCTTCTTTCCAACAAGTATTGGCTTTCCATCCTAGCACAAACTGGCTGCTAATAATAGATGAATGCAGAATTGTGGAACAATATACAATATATACAAACAACAGAAAACAAACATCAATACATAACTTAATTCAATCAATTAACATCAATACGTCAAAAGTGAACAAATAAATACATGAAATAGAAATATTTACAAAGCTGTGTGAAAAAAGAAATTAAGACACAAGGAGAAATATATACTAACATAAACAAACAACACTGAGGAGTCTCAGTATAATATATAATTAATATTATTAATAATATACAATATAATTACTATATATAATGTTACAATTAAAATGGCGTGCTTATATCTTTACACAAAGAGATAAGCCAGCCACTTTAAAAATAGATGATATGATACTACTACTACTACTAATAATAATATAGATATAATTATACTATAGATAATGTACAGATATGTACAGATAACAATGCTACTCATTGTCACTGATGCCTCGGCTGGTGTTACTGGGGGAACAGCTGCTTGGTACTGGGCAGAAGATATTTTGCTGATGTGTACAACCTGATAGTTTGTTTGTTTGGTGGCTTTTAACAGGATTTAAAAAGGCAAGCAATTTTAGAGAAAAGATTGGCATTACTAAATGACTGGGCTGTTTCTGTGGAAAGCTAATTAGGGATATTGAAAAAAATATATAAACATTAACAGGTGGTTAAAAAGAATGTGCAAACAAATGATTTTATTATCAATTTTCAATTTTTTATCTGCTATAATTTATTATCTATGAATATAGCATCTTCCTAAATTGCATTATAATTAGTGTTATGATTTTAGTTCATTTTCAGTTGTTCCCTGTCTTGCTGCTTCAGACTGCGTTTTCCTGATTCACGTCCGCAGCGGGCCTACGGTGGCCGGCGTGAATGTGGGACTAGCCCCTCTCTCTCAATCATGGATGTATAATAACAGCTCTTATAATACATCTATGCTCACAATGCAATGTGTGTTGTACGTGGGAAAATATGAGTGTTCATGTGTTCAATGTAGATGTAGATGTGACGACATGTGGGGCAGACAGCCCGCCGCCCCGCAGCAGCGTCATTTGAAATATTTTAAATGACGCTGCAGTGAGGCTACAGCGCGAGCTTGAAATTTACAGTCGGCAAAAGAGGGGAGACTTTCCTCCAACGCTAGCAAACTTGAAAAAATTAAGTGGATTTCATTATCAAGCACAGGGTACAAACCCTTTATTTGGAGGAGAAACTGGATTTAAAGCGCCTCGGAGCCCACCAGCCACGGAGTACTGTCATCACTCAAACTGCTGGTTAAATTAACCGCGGGAGGAAAAACCGCCATGCTGCCCTTTTCTGAGCCGTCAGCTGGTAAGTGAAAGTACATTTTGGTGGTTCTGGTCCGTGCATTGGCCATATTGTTGTGCTGGATCGATTGATGTAGATGGTGACGAGTGTCAGTGTGTCCGTGCTTATCTACTGAGGTTGTTGTCATAAAGTTGTTGTCACAGAATAGATTAGTATCCTTAAAAAGTTGTCTTTGCACTTCGTTGTAGTGTCGAGCTCTTTGCTGTTCGTTCATGGCCATGTAGGCTGATTTGTTCTGAGCTTGGCTGTGTCGGCTTATGACGATATAATATCGCATTATTAATGAATCAATATTACAGAGAGGTTGTGCTTCAGTGATGCGTTCAGGCGCCTCGTTCCTGAACGCATCACTGTCGTGAGTCAACCAGCCAACTTCAGCTAATGCTTTCTAGAGATCGTGGCTTTTCCCAAACTGAATAAATACAACACATATAAACACAAAACTGCTTTGCTAGCTCAATCTCGTTGTAACTAAGATATTAGTTGAGAAAAATATTTTTCCATGGACAGATTTAGCTACGACGTCCACAAACTTCACATATATTTTTAAGCTAGTAGCGCCACAGCACCGGCACAGCTGATGGAGGATGCTGGAGTGGAAGCTGAGATAAACTCTCAACTGAAGGGAAAATGGTTAAGTTTAGCTGTGTGTGGGGGAGCCAGATAATGATGAAGAGTGAGGAAGGGTTCAGGTTTTTCTGTGTGTAACTCGTCTCAGTCTCAGAGTTCAATCACCCGGTAAAGGGTCCGTTTTGTTTTCCCCACAACCCCTAATCAGTTCAGTTCAATCCACTTTCACAAACATTAAAGAAAGACAACTCAAAACTCCACTCCGGGTTTTCACCGCAGATCCCCCACAAAACAAAACAAAACAAACCAAAGACACTAGCAAAGCCACACATAATATTTTTAGTGATAAGGCTTTTTTCATTTGAACACGGCCAGGTGTGCTGTTGTAAATGTCTAGTTGACCAATCAGATTGCTTGGTGGGAACTACGTGTTGTGTAATTTAGGCTTGTGACAGTGGTGATGTAACTTGTGTAATTTCTCTCTCTCTCATTCACTCTCTCTCTCTTCCTCTGTTTATGTGTACAGGACCTGCTAGAAGCCACTTTGTTGTTAAAAGTGTTTTGTGGAGCCATGCATGGACCCATAACATGTTAAAAACACATCAGTAGCAAGAGCAAGTACTGTAGTTTTCCTGGTATGTCGCCTATCTATTGAAGTAGTTGTTGCCCCTCCAATTTTTTAAAAACACCACTGCTCATGCCAATGTGTTGCTCAGTTCTCAATTGGTGGTGATTCCACTGTCTGACAAACTCTAGGCAAGATTGCTGGATTCTTCCGAGATAAACATAATGTAATGCTCAGACTTGCGCTTCATTATTTGAATCAAGAATTCCTACACTCTCCATGTACTGAAATAGTTGTCAGTAGAAGTCAGAGACAACTCTATTGCCACCCGCCCACAGCCTCTCAATCCGTTGATTATGAACACTTCTAGCAGCTATATAACTCCCCCGGTCCGCACCCCTGTTCTCAATCATAAACCTTGCCACATCTACATTTTCTCCCACTCTGTCCCCTCTGATTCTGAGTGGCAAACCAAACTGAGATACACCATTGCAGAATAAAGAAAGAACAGTTGAAGCACGCTTGTTTGTGCAACATTCCAAATAAACAACTGTAGCCATCAATGCATCCATGGAAAACAAATCTCCAGGTGATCAGTTTATGATTGGAGTCAATGTGCCTGTAATGAAAATGGAAAACAAGGTTAAAGTGACTACAGAACACATATACAACTGCACGGTTGGTCTTCATCTAGAGACTGATCAGCCTACTACGCTGTTTTATCTCTGTTGTATATAGTAATGGGTGTAGCCGTCTGTCCGTGTGTTAGCATTGTGGCTGGATTTGCACAAAGCTTTGTAGAAGGTTCATTGTAGGTCAACTGAGAATTGATTAAATTTCCACAATCATCCACCAAATGGGGGCGCTGTAACCCTGACCAATCACTAAAAGGCGTAACTTCCGAACGGATTTCACGTAACACCACAAAACTTTGTAGAAAGGTTGGACATGGGCCGAGGAAGAACTGATTAATGTCCTTACATGGATATTTCATTTTAGTAAAACCTGTCAAAATTCAGCAGTCTTACCTCTATCAAAATGCATCCACAAGTAAACTAGTGATCACTGCTGTCCTTGTTGTCTGCCCTCAACACCACCATTTCTCCCAGGTGTCAGGCTCCTCATTCACTTCCATTCATTTTAGGGACCTAGTCTAAATATTATACAGGTGGTGTTGAAAACAGATAACGGGGACAGCAATGGTCACAAACTTATCCTTCGATTGCTTTAGATGTGGGTAAGACTACTGAATTTTGGTGGAGGTGGAGTGGGGGACAGAGGAGGACGGGTGCTTGCTGTCCTCTGCATCTCTTATATTGGACTTAATGTATTTCATTTTTTTTCATGCTAATCTGTGATTGGCCATGACACGTAAAATTTCGCTCCAAGGGACGACGTCCTCTCTAACCAATCAACAACCAGAATGCAATATTGACATCAAGTTGGTCCAGTGATAGTTTCCAGATTTCATCTTCAATTCTCTCCACTGTAAGGCAGAATAGCAGCAGTAGATAGCTCCTTGCGTTAGCCAACGCAACAGTTAGCTTGTTGTAGCAGCCTGAAGAACTCTTTATACATCCATGGAAGGACTGTTAAGGACTGTCGTTAAGCTAACGGGAGAAATTATCTGGACTGGGCAGCGCAGCAGCAGCAGGACGCTGACGGGAGGCTGGGGAGAGAAGCAACCGGAGAAACAACCAGCAGAGTTAGCGTGTTTGTCATTGTTGCTAATGATATCAGACTGGTTAACCAGCAGCCACAAAGTTCTGTTAACTAACAAACAAGATGACCAACAGCTACAAATGGACGTAATGACATGAATACTTCATCTCCATGATAGAAAGAAGAAGACATCAGATAACGTGAGACAGATACAGCTTCTCTCTCTCTGTCTCTTTGGTCGCTAATTTCATCTCTGATGGTTAAATGTGTCTGTGTGGCTTTTTTGTGTTTTTTATCTCCTTAACAAGAATGCAGCAGAGATCATATAATGTGTTGTGGGTAACGTTAGTTTGCTTGTTGAAGTTACAGTGAGCTGTCTTTTTAATTGAGTGGTTGTTCAGTCACCTGTTGATGTTGTATGATTAGTGTGCAGGAGGTCTGGCTGCTGCTTCTGACAGTTTCTTTAGTTCGTTTTTAAGCTGAGCCGTATATTGAGTAATAAGCTTAAAGTAACTAGAATAACAAGTGTTTACTAGTGGTGTAACAGATTGTAGTTGATCCGTGATCCGTACGTATTGCCCCCCACAGTTCGGCAGGCATATGAACTGCGGATTAATTGCAAAATTTAATGTCTCAGTTAAAGTAGACATTTTAGAGACAAAGTAAACAAACTGCTGTAAGTACAAGTCATAGACAGACAGCGTGTCGTTAACGTTAACAGGGATTTTGAAGAGCAACAATCAAACCAGCATGTAACAGGTCCGTTGTGACATTCGAGTTGTTTACCTGCTGTTTAATGTGCTGCAGCTGAGCAGCTAATTAGCATCTAGCTGCTAACTGATGTTAGCGGTGAATGTTTATCATCAAGTTTTGATGACGTGGACAGAGGCTGTTTCATTCACTGTTTAAAAGAGGAAGGTTTCATGCCTCATATTGCAATATCTAAGCTTTAAATATTTTATATTTATTTTACTTTATTTCATTTAGACATTGGACATCTTAAATGTTGTTTTCATTTAAGACCATGGGCAAAAGTTCCTTGCTGTTTCTGGCTGTAAGTGTGTTACAGAATAAATGGAAAACGCTGATCCTAATAATGATCCGATCCGTGACTCAAATCCATGATACGATCCAAACCGTGAGTTTTGTGTTCATGTTAACACCCCTAGTGTTAACATATCAGCTTTATAGACTATATTTTGTATGTGATGCATATAGATCAGAGTGTGTAAGTCATTGACTTAAGTCATTAAGTTGATACATGCATTAATACTTTCTGATGTGAACCTACACTTTTAGATCTGTGAATGTTTTTAGTGTTGTCTTTCTAGTATTCAGCACTGATCTGAACCTGTATCACATTATAAGCTTTGTGCTACTTAATATATTTCTGTACACTAAGAAAATACACAGGAAACACGTGTAAATCATGTGATATGTTGTCTGTTTTTGATGAGAACATAAATCTGTTGACGCAAAAGAACAATACTATAAATCTGAATTCCACTTTGTTGGTAAAATGACACATTTGATCCACTCCATGGCTAAAATAAGCTCTTCTTTGTTTAGAGACATTATGTATATGCTAGATGTCTTTAAAGAAGCAGCCTTTTCACCACTCAAGCAAATTGTTTTATTGGCATATAAAATTGCCCCCCCCCCTTGCTGCATGTGTGCACATGATGTACACATGTTATGTGTATGTTTGCAAATTATGTACAATAATTCATTGTTCGAACAGCAGTGATTTGTGTCTGACGCATCTAGGTCGCGGAAGTGGTACTCAAAAAACTCGTCCAGGGTTGGCAGGTCTGACTTTGTGATATAAGCATGAAAATCAGCAATATTATATGTAGGCTATAGTTTTCCATGCTGTACCATATCTAGTGCAGATTGAGCTGGACCTCATGGGGGGCTTGCCTATTTGTACTATCTGCTAGTTTTTCCTGGACTACACCTTGATAGTGACTCAAGATAAAACAAAAATTAACATTTACCTGTGGTGGCAGAGATCTGTGTTGAGCCTACACAGACTCAATATGGCTCAAAATAATGGTATTTACCTGGACTACAATTTAAAACCCCATACTAATGTTGGTCAGCGCAAGAAATATGTTTAAATTTTATCACAAAGTGGTCTGGATTGCCATTATTGAGCTTGTTTACTGGACTAACTTAACGCAAATCCAATAATCATCATTATCTTAAGAAAGTGGCACTAACAGTTACGTCTGATACGATCTGATTCCAACACTTAAAAGACCAGGGAGGAGCGACAAGGCATTGAAATTTACCATGACATAACTTAAAACAAGTACTGGCCCATACACACCAAAAAAAGTTTCTAGCTTTCAGGTTTGCTTCCGTGTTGTGCGGCTCACTGAATATGTGCAGTGGTGTTTCCTCCACTGGCCCCGCCCGCGAGCTCCTGCTCGGCCCGTAGACTTTACATTGTGATGACGTCACGGTTGTTTAAATCGCTTTTCTCCGCTCGAGGAAAGTTTTACAAACATAATACCTCCATGGATCAAAAGTTCATAATAGAAATAGTCATAATTGACGTTGTTTACAGTTCGAGGTGTCCTGTCAACAATTTTACAGATGTCTCTTTTACAGTGGTGGTCTATGGAGAAAATGCTTTTGGGCTGCAGGGGGATTTTTCGCTGCAATACCGCGAGTGGCCACTGTGACAAATTGGCTGCAAGGCTGAGTGGCAGTGCCCTAACCAGCTCTTATTATATCACTAAAGCTTTTATTATACATCCATGAATACTACCTTCTTCTACCACAGATGTGAAAATGCGTGGATGTGACTTTTACCTACGTCTTGTGATGGAAATCTGAAAATAAAAAGCCGACAAAGACCAAGTTGTCTTTTTGTCCTTTAATGAAAAACCTTGCAAGGGATCAGCATACAGTCACAACAGAGCGTAACTGCAGACTGATATCGGTTATTAAGTGCACATACCTTTTATAGACAAGGAGTCTGGTAAACATATCAGAATGTGAGTGGGGTGCAGTGCTGGATGTCATCAAAGCTATCAAACTAATTATAAAAGAACTGTAGCATGTCCAGGATGATGCTACTCCCTACTCTGATCCAGTGTCAAACATAATGAGCACAGATGTTACATGTTCAAGGTTATACAATATGAGTTTATCAAAAATACAATAACTGTTTGTGTGATGCAGAGGATACAAAGTGTGGTTTTTCCACTACATTTACATCTTTTCATCACATTTTATCACTCATTAAGGAAAAATTAGATTTTACCTTCATAGTAAACAATCATCCTTACATATGGTAACATAAGAAAACATAACGGAGTGATAAAAAAAAAAAAAAAAAAATCTAATGTTACCTCAATCAAGATTTAAAACATTACGTCATAAAATATCACTGTAGGAAAGTAAGATACTGTTTTTGTGGATGTAAGCATCCCATAATAAATGTTAGCAACTTTTCTTATTGTAACTTAACAGTCAGAGACTTCATCAAGATCAGAAACATCATGGTGTGGTGGAATCCAATCAGGAATAGTTCGCTGAGTCATTTGATGAGAGACAGATTTGTCAACCGTGTGGACAATCAAACCTCTGATACACGGGATCAAACAACAGCCACAAAATACAAACACATTGAACCAAGCAAACCACACCGTCCAGGACGTCTGAATGGATTCCATGGTCATCGTTCGGGTTCCATCGTAGATCCCACGATGGTGACACTAAGATTCACGTCACTTAGTTGGAGCTCGGCCTGCTCTTGTCGGACAGTATGCCGATACTGTCACTTCTACTTCTCTTCCTGGTCTGTGAGTGGATGTCTTTGTGTTGGTCACCTGAGAGCAGCGATCCGCCTACACTCTCGTAGAGTCCTCAATCGCGCTGTGGTGACTTACTCTGTTGTTGATGTCTCTGGTGGAGGTGGAACTGTTTTGCATTGGTTGGCATGGATCCAGGTGACTCTTTCAGCGACCTTTACTGCCGTCTGTGTGGTCAACAGCACCTGGAATGGGCCCGTCCACCGCTTAGAGCGCCAAGCCTTTCATCACTATCCAGTCAAAAGGCTGCCGGCCATGAAGGGGTCCTTTGGCTGGAGTTGGTACTGCTTCTTTCACTTGATTTGCTGAAGGAAAAAACTTCAATCCATTTGGAAAACATGTCAACAATTACCAGACAATATTTCTTTCCTTCACTTGGTGTTAGTTCAATGAAATCCATCTGTAACTGATCAAATGGTTTATCTGGTGAAGGGTGTGCACCTTGTGGTGTTTGAATACTTCTGCCAATATTGTTCGTGGCACAGATAACACATGATTGACTAAATTTTGGGGCATAGTTAGTAAAAGTCTTTGTGAACCAGTGTTGTGAAATAGTATCCATCATCCCTCCTCTTGAGGCATGGTCCAACCCATGACTCAACTTTGCATAGTGAGGAAACAAATACTTTGGCAGACATGGTTTGTCATTGGGGCCGTACCGTACCCGTCTTTGAAAACACATCCACTGTTTGTCCACTGAGTCTTCTCAGTCTGATCAGCTCTCTGCTGGAGTTCTCGCCCCCCTCTCGCCCCTGCTGGAAGCGCGGTGTGCGGCGCGCGTCACCGGGCGGGGGTTTTCGGGGGGCGGTGTCCGCCGCCGTGTGGAAGGCGGGTCGGCTGGGGGGGATCGGGTACGGCGGTCGGCGGCGGCGACTCTGGACGCACGCCGGGCCCTTCTCGTGAATCTCCCCAGCTACGGCGCCCATTGGGCCCCGTTCACGCGGGTACTGGCGGGTCGCCTCGGCTGGCGCCTAGCAGCTGACTTAGAACTGGTGCGGACCAGGGGAATCCGACTGTTTAATTAAAACAAAGCATCGCGAAGGCCCACGTAGGGTGTTGACGCGATGTGATTTCTGCCCAGTGCTCTGAATGTCAAAGTGAAGAAATTCAATGAAGCGCAGGTAAACGGCGGGAGTAACTATGACTCTCTTAAAGGCCTAGCGGTGAGTGATTGCTGCTTTCGCTGGTCTCCTAGGATGTGTGATGGCCTGGGGGCCACCCGCAGCCCTGGAGACGAAGAGAACCATGACCCGGCAAGGAGTATCTCCTTGGGTAAGAGCTGCTCTGGCCATGGTAGCATCATAGTGACCCCTCACCTCCTCGTGGTCCCGCCGGCAACGTACTCGTGGAGAGTACGGCGAAGAGGGTAACCCAGGAAGCACGGATGGGCGCACCAACGGGCATCCACTATGGGATCAGCATAGTCTGTCCCTAATAAACTTATGGATGAACAATCAAACTTGGGAACAAATAAAGATCGTAGCGTGTAGCAACGATGTCGGTATTGAGGAAAGAAGGAACAGTGGGAAGGATCGAACAATGGGAACAACTAACGTCGGAAAGACACCAGGGTGTCTGCACCGATGTGGCCCCTGCCCATAAAATTGAGTATCTAAGTGCTGACGCTCAGATTTTTGGCAACGGCAGGGGTACCAGGCAGGGTCGTCCTGACCTCGCCTTAAGCATGAATGGATGAACGAGTTAAGTTAATCTTGCTCGTTCTGATAACTTTGGCTGCTGTCCGTCTGCTTTTGAAAGAGTTCTGAGTGGGCCAGGGTGTAAGACCCGCCACTTTTAACTGCGATCGAAGCTAAGACAAGCAAAAGCCAACTGACGCATCTGACTGACCGTGATAGGACAGGTCGCCTGCTGTCATAGAAAGAAGGATGTGGTCAACCCCGAGGCGTGACCGTGTACGTGTCCGTCGGCCGACGGCACGTGAGGCTGGAGAAGGGGCGGCTCCTGGTAGCGCAGACAAGGCGAGCGGAGTAGTAGTCCGGAGTAGGCTACTACTCAGACGGAAGAGGGAGGAGGACCCGGCTGGGACTCCTACAAGAAGGGT
The DNA here is from genome assembly GCF_963924715.1 of Thunnus thynnus. Classification (NCBI taxonomy): domain Eukaryota; kingdom Metazoa; phylum Chordata; class Actinopteri; order Scombriformes; family Scombridae; genus Thunnus; species Thunnus thynnus. The sequence continues at coordinate 162,283 of NW_027095882.1, read as the reverse complement.
ACCATCGGTTGCGAGAAGGGCTCTCTTCCCGGCTGGGAAGAGAGCGGGAATGATCTTCCTGAGCACGGAGAAGGGATGGAAACCCAAGCGGGCTAGCAGGGGTCTTCCATCGACAGTCATGGTGGGCCTCCGGGTGCCATGGCTAGTCCAACCGTGCAGGTTGTGCGCCGCCAGTCTGGGCTCGGTGAGGGCCGCCCAGACCCACCTGAGGAAAGCACACAAGCCAAGGGTGATTCTTTTCATCTGCGGCAAGTGTGCCGGTACTCATAAGACCCCACACCGAGCGGCGTGTCACGCAGCGAAGTGTGGGGCAACCCGATCCAGAGCGGGTACCATCACGGGTTTCGCCTGCGATACTTGCCCTAAATCTTTCTCCTCACAGAGGGGCCTCACAGCCCATCAGAGGAGGAAACACCTGGGCTTGTATGTCAGCAAGGTGGGTGCGAGGACAGTTAAGGCAACCAATGGTGGGTGGACCCAGGCCGAACTGGCAACCCTGGAAGGCGTGCATAGCGACCTCGGCGGAAAATCTGGGTTCCTCGAGGCAGCGGTTCTGGCCCTCCCCCACTACACGAAGGCCCAGATACAGCGGAAATGGAGGAGCCTCAGGAGGCTGAGGAGTAAAACTGCGGACAAGTCCCCCGCAGCGGTTGCCTTAGTAGAGCTGCCGGACCTCAGTGAGGAGCTACCTCCCAGAGCCCCAGTGGCCCTGGTCAAGGAGCACCTCACAAAGACCTTGCAGGTGAACAGTGCTGATGGCGTGTCACCACTGACCTCCTCCTGCAAGGCAATTAACGACTATCTGAGGAAAGTACTCGCGAGACTGCGGACTCGGGGCCACGCTCCGATCGTGAGTACGGGAATGAAGACCTGGTCGGATCGTCAAAAACGCCTCAAAAAGGACAAGAGGCTCCGATACAAGAACATGCAGACGCTGTATCGGAGCAACAGAAGCTCTGCTGCGAGGTTGGTGCTCGATGGCAGGGAACAAACGACTTGTCGTATTGATCCCAAACTGGTCACTGAGACATACAAGGGGATATGGGAGAGGGACGACAGCTTCCTTAGTCTTGGTCAGTTCGCCTCCTTGCCGGAGGCGAACAACTCGTCCCTATGCCCTCCCATCTCACCGGCTGAGGCTCTACAGGCGCTTCGAAAGATGGACCAGGCGAGTGCGCCTGGTCCCGATGGCGTTGGACGTAACGTCCTACTTATGTGGGACAAGAAGGGCGAGAAGCTGGCGGACCTGTTCAACGCCATACTGTACAGCGGGCGGTTGCCGAGGTGCCTGAAACAGAGCCGAACCACCCTGATCCCCAAGTCTAGCGATCAGAGTAGAGCCGGCGACATCAACAACTGGCGCCCGATTACGATCGGCTCGGTAGTCTTGAGAGCGTTCTCAAGAGTCTTAACTGTGAGACTGACCGAGGCCTGCGCCATCCACCCTCGCCAGCGGGGCTTCACAGAAGCGCCAGGCTGCTCCGAGAACCTGGCCATCCTCGACGGACTTATCCGGGTGAGTAAGTCCCAGAGGAAAACGTTAGCAGTAGTGTTCGTCAATCTGACCAAGGCATTTGACACTGTGTCCCACAAGCATATTGCCGAGGTGCTTGAGAGACGTGGAGTGGATGAGTTGATTAGAGGTCTCATCCAAGACTCCTACAGGAATTGCTTCTCGACAATAAAAACTGCTTACAGCGACACCAGGAAGACCGGGATCAAGGTGGGTGTGAAGCAAGGCGATCCGATGTCTCCTCTGCTCTTCAACCTGGCCCTCGACCCACTTCTCCACATGTTGGAGAGGCTGGGGGTGGGGTTCAGTGTTGGGGGCACCGCCATCACCTCACTGGCGTTCGCGGACGACCTGGCAATTTTGAGTGACTCGTGGGAGGGTATGTCTAAGAACTTGGAAATCCTGGACAGGTTCTCGGATCTCACGGGCCTGAGAGCCAATCCCACCAAGTGTCATGGATTCCTTATTGGGAGCGACGGCCCAAGGCGATACACAGTCAACAACTGCGATGCTTGGTCACTCTCGGGAATGCCCATCCACATGGTGGGGGAACAGGAATCGGCCAAGTATCTGGGCGTCCAGATAAATCCCTGGAAAGGGATCCTGAAACCCCCACTGAGAGAAACAATAAAAGACATGACGGCCAAGATATCCAAGGCCCCCCTGAAACCATCTCAGAAGGTCGAGCTACTGAGAACGTACGCTATTCCACGGATAGTGTACGTCGCGGACCACGGCTCGGCCTCCCAAACAGCATTGGACGAGTGTGACAGGGACATTCGGACACAGGTGAAGAAGTGGCTCCACCTGGAGCCATTCACCACCGACGGGCTGCTGTACAGCAGATGTGTGGACGGAGGACTTGGAATCATGAGATTGGCTGCCCAGATCCCGGCAATCCAGCTAAGGAGACTGTTGTCTCTATATAACTCGACAGATGACTGCACCAGGACGATCTCCAGAGCCTCCATCCCAGCGACCCGGATATGGCAGCTCTGGCGGCAGGTGCTGTGGGATGGGGGCAGACCGGACAAGACCAGTAGGCCGGACCTGGACCAGATTGACGTCAGCAGGGCGAGCACGTCAGCCTGGAGATCGGTTGCGTTCGATAGGTGGTGCGGGTTGACCAAGCAGGGCGTGGGAACGGTTGTGTTCAAGAGCGACAAGATCTCCAACGGCTGGACCCGGGATCCCGAAAAGCATCGGCTTACACAGTCAGAATTGATCATGGCACTGCAACTCCGTACGAACACACTCCCTACTCTTTCGCTGCTGTGGAGAGGAAGGGGGCCCAAGGAGTCGCAACAGTGCCGGCTTTGCCAACAGGAAAAGGAGACCATACAGCATATCATTGGGAACTGTGCGGAGCTCAAGAGGAACCGCATGGCCAGCCACAACAAGGTGTGCGTGTTCCTCCAAAAGGAGGGTGAAGACTTAGGCTGGCGCGTGATGAGGGAAAAGAGACTTCAGTCTGGAGACGGTACACGGGGAGTGCCGGACCTCATCATGATCCGGGACCAGGTTGCCTTGATCATTGATGTGACTATCTGTTTCGAAAAGTCACCTTGTACACTACCAGACGCGGAGAAACGGAAGGTGGACAAGTACATGAAGTTCAAAGGGGCGGTGACGCGTCTTTACCCAGGGGTAAAGACCGTCGAGGTGGCCGGGTTCCCTCTCAGAGCTAGAGGGAAATGGCACCAAGGGAACTTCAGAGTACTTGAGCTGATGGGCATGCGGAAGTCAAGGGCCACCAAAGTCGCTGCCATCCTCAGCAAAAGGGCGCTCCTGCAGACGGTAGATACGTGCAAAATATTCAAGATCTTGGCCAGACGGTAGAACAGCCTCTGAATGCTCGGAGTAGCGCATGGGACTGATGGGCCGTTCCTATTCGCGGGAGCCGTCGTACACTATGGATGACGCGTGGATGATTAGCGGGTCCACGTCGACGTAAGACGGTAAACACTACGAAATGGAGATGGGCCGGGTAGCCATGTTCTATGGTGACGCCGGTTCCCTCACGGTCTAAGAGAAGTCTCCGAAGGGCCAGCCGTGAGGCGTCCATAGGGTCGGAACAACGGATACCCCAAGCTCCTAACAGAACCTGGGGGTGCAGTCCCGCCCAGCTATGAATGTCAATGTGAAGAAATTCTATAAAGCGTGGGTTAAACGGCGGGGGCCAATTACATCTCTCTTTAGTTAGCCAAATGCCTCGTCATCTAATTAGTGACGCGCATGAATGGATGTACGAGATTCCCACTGTCCCTTCCTACTATCTAGCGAAACCACAGCCAAGGGAACGGGCTTGGCAGAATCAGCGGGGAAAGAAGACCCTGTTGAGCTTCACATTTACACACAGCAACCTGTTTTGGGAGTAGAACAGCATCCAGCAGTTGTGACACAAGAGTGTGGTGTGCAATAGGTTTCCAAATTGTGCCAAAATCATGCACAATGCCAAAAGCATATCTACTGTCTGTATAGATATTCACTTTTTTGTCCTTTGTCAGTTTACATTCTTCGATGACAGATGTTAACTCTGCTGCCTGTGCAGACAGTGAAGCAGGAAGTGGTTTAGCAATGAGTGTCATGTGCAGTTACCACAGAGAAACCAACTTGATTGATTGATTGTGTCAGGATTGCGTGATGCTGATCCATCCATGAACAGTTCAACATCAGGATTTTGCAAAGGTGTTTCTTGCAAATCTGGACTGGGGGAGCAAACTTCAGTTATTGTGGCAACACAGTTGTGTTCTCCTCCGTCACCTTCTGTGGGGAGAAGAGTTGCAGGATTAAAACATTGCATCTTTTCACAGTGATGTTAGGCATTTCAAGCAACACAGTGTTGTAACGGAGCCATCTTGCTGCAGAAAGATGAAATGTTTTCTGTTTGAGCAAAATCAGTGAAACAGCATGTGGAACAAGCAAAGTCAGGTCAGAATACCCCACTATGTCTCAGACAGCTCTCAGACATGTAGGAAGTTCTGCAGCTACAGGGTCAAGTTTAGAGGAAAAGTAAGCTACAGGTGTCTGTCTGCCTCCATGGTCCTGGAGCAGCACTGAAGTCATGTATCCTCCCTTTTCGTCAACAGTCTGCGTGAAAGGTCGACTTGGATCAGGTAATCCAAGAGTCGGAGTCGTTTGAAGAGCAAGTTTCAAGTCAACAAATGCTTTTTCTGCTTCAGCAGTCCATGTCACCTTACTGTGTGCCTGCAGGCCTCGCCCATGTACGATTGAGCTCAGGGGCACAAGGTAAACAACTCAGGTAAACAACTAGAGGTGCCTCCCAGGGCATCAAGGCCGTCAATATATACTAGTGTCTTTCCTTTGTCTTGTCAGAATTCTCCACGGAGACTCTGCGGACTCTCCGTGTCTACAACATATGTTTGGTTTGAATTAAAGAGACGCTTGACTTCAACCAACCTCAGTCTATTTGGTAATTTTTACCTATCATTTGGTCCTTCGAGCCGGATTCCTGGATGTGCTTCTCGGCCCTCTTTCCAAGCCGGAGCGGAGTAGAGTGCACGACATAGGTTACAAAATCCTTTTCCTGCTACGTTCAGAGATAAAGGCGCTTGTGGGCTGGAGAGGGTCGGGAGCCCCACGGATTCCTTTGTGAGGTGAGAAGTTTGTCTCTTTAATCAACAATTGAGTTGTGTGAAAGGCCTGAATCTGTAAGCCCAGCCTCAAGCTATGTGGGAGAGAGTTTAGTGGTGATTTTGAACGGCTGTATAAGACTGGCAACCCTTGGGAGAGTGGAGGGAGAATAGGTGTGTCTACCTAGGTTAGAAGTGTGAAGAGTGTCAATCTAAAAAGACATATATAAAATATATAAAAAAAAAAAAAAAAAAAAAAGGGGGGGGAGGGGGGGGGGGGGAATAAGTAGTAGCTTACATTAAAACAAAACAAACAAAAAAAACCCAAAAAGAAACAACAAAAAACAAATAAAAAATAAAATTAAAACAAAAAAAAAAACTACAAAATTTCTCTTTTATATCAAACGTAGGTTGGGATCTTGGTATAGAAGGTAGTTATTAACAGTGTCTCAGTGAAATAACCAGACAAGGGTAACCTTACGGTGTCAACAAATTGTCTGGAGACTGGAAACCTAACGGTGACAACAAAAGTCTACATTTCACTGATTGGACCAGTTGCTCGGGTGAATTCCATACAAACTGGTTGGCTGTTAAGGGAAAATAGTGAGATAAAGTCAGAAAAAAAAGGGGTGAAGTATGGGTACAAATCAAAGCAAAACCCCCAAAAATGGGTGGACGGGGGATGCAAAATTTATGTACACGATGAATGAAGAGAGCGTGCAGTACCTTGACAAATGGAAGAAGAAATATAAGTTTAAAGGGGGACTGTATGCAGACGACTGTAAAAAACTGTGTGAAGAAATAACCAAGGCGTGCAAAGGGGATGAAAAACGAGAGAAAAAGGAAGGAAGGGCTGTTACAGGCATACTTGTGGCTAGAACAGGCAAAGAAAAGGAGTGAGTGCAGAAGACGAAAGAAACTTTTGTCTATGGCCCAAGTAAAACAACAAGATGATGATGGAACTAATGCTGTGGCAAGCTCTGTTGTCTTGCACTCTGTTGTTGTTAAACAGGTACAGTACACCGCTCTGATCCCCGGCCTCGCGTCATCCTCGCCTCCGACCACACAGCGCACCCCGCCACCGTACCAGGAAGGAGCCGCAGCTTGGGAACAGATAAGTGGAATCACAGAGGGTATAAACAGATTGAGCCTGGATAGCCCTGCATCTCAAAAAGCATCATCTCTCTATCCTGATCTGACCAAATTAAGTGGGGAGGAGAGGTCTGTAACAGACCCTCCGATATCAAGCAGAACCAGACAACATTGTGACCTGTCACAGAAAAAACTGTCCGATTTAGTAGCGCCACTGATTGAACTGCCGAATCCCAGACAAGGGGAAGGGCAACCTGATTCTGTTGGGTCTTCTGTAATTGGACAAAGGAGGACGTGAGAAAGGCAGTAGATGGGATTCCTCATCCACGTAAAGATGTGCAAGCATACATCGATAAAATGTATGGGCTGTATAATAGCTATAGGCTAAAGGGGAAGAAATGACTAACTGTCTCATGCAAAGTTTGACTACTGATTGGGCGACTGTAAATGTTGATTGGAGACCTATGGGGTAAAACGGTGAGCCGCTCCTGTGGGACCGAGATAGAACGCTCGGGCTCGGTCCACAGCTGAACCAAATGGCAGAGACTCTTCGGGAAACATTTGGCCGGAGAAATGATTGGGCTGAAATTGATACTGTGGTACAAGAGGAGAAAGAGACAGTAGCACAATATGCTGCCAGGCTCACGGAAGTGTTTAATATACACAGTGGGCTGGAGCCGCGAATCAGAGAGAATGTTAATCCACGCTACGAGGCGCAGCTAACATCCTGCCTTCTGAGGGGTTTAAAACCACAGATTGCAAATTGGATAAAAAAACATTTGGTCGGATGGGAAGGAGAGCAGAGAAGGGTTATTCTCGCACATGCTAAACACGCTGAAAAAGTCCTGGAAAATAGAGACAAGAAACATAAAAAAGTAGTGACGGTTGCTTTTTCTCTTCTGAGTCCCGTAGGAAGGAAATTATTTGCTATCGCTGTGGGAAAAGGGGCCACATCGCCAGAGAATGCAGAAGTCCCATGCCAGCTGCGGACATTGGGCGGGGCGGAGGTCAAGGCGGTGGACGGGGCAAGAGAAGGCCTTAAAAGGTTGGGTGCAGCATGAGTCAGGGGGGAACGGAGTGTTTTTCCACCAGAGACACAGTCTGTACAAGAAGGCGCTGAATTGGGTAACAGTGGGAGCAGCCACAACTCATTTGCAGCCCTCTTTGTGATCATTGCAGGACAAAGTGTGTTTGCTGACAGAGGAGCAGGAAAAAGAGCTAAAAGAGTTACCTTCTGAACTTTGGAGTACAGGGAAAGATGGTGATATCGGGTTGTTACGTACTGCCACACCTGTTACCATTAAACCTAAAAGCTCTTATAGACCGTTTGTCAAACAATATCCTTTGAAGCCGGAAGCTGAGGAAGGTATTTCAGAAGTGATAGACAGTTTGATAAAACAAGGGGTTTTAGTTGATTGTCCTGACTCACCCTGCAACACACCAATTCTGCCTGTGAAAAAAGCTACTTCCGGGTGGCGGTGAGTAAATGATTTACAAGCTGTGAACCGAGCTGTAGTTCCACGAGCTCCAAACGTACCAGATCCCTACACTCTTCTGAATAACATAAAACCCACTAATGTCTGGTACTCAGTGATCAGACGAACGCATTTGTTACCATTCCTTTGAGCCCTGAGTCACAGTTTTGGTTTGCGTTTACGTTTAAACACAGACGATTGACGTATTCAAGACTTCCTCAAGGGTTTCAAGATAGCCCTACTATCTTTTCACAAGAAATTAAAAAATGTATTGACCTTTTTGAACCTCCTGAGGAGGAGTCTCAGATTTTGACTTATGTTGATGATATTCTTGTGACTTCTAGCTCGCAGCAAAAGTGTAAAAACATGACTTTGGCCTTGTTGAGATATCTAGCTGCAGCTGGTGTTAAAGTCTCTAAGTCTAAACTCCAGCTGTGGAGTCAGGAGGTGAAATATTTAGGCTACACGCTAACTCCTGAAGGCCGTGTGTTGGATGAGCAGAGAAAAACAACTATTCTGCAGTTACCACAGCCTACAACAAAGCGAGAGATGATGTCTTTTCTTGGTACTTGCAACTTCTGCAGGTTATGGATTATGGGTATGCCGAAATTGCACAACCACTACAGAATATGATTTATGGTAAAGCAATGGCTGCTTCAGATAAAGTGGTGTGGACTGAGGAGGGCGAGCAGGCTTTCACAAAGTTAAAGCAGTTGATAGCTTCTTCATCTGTACTTGAAAAAGGATTTCATACAAACAGTGGATTGCAAAAATGGTTTTATGACATCTGTCCTGTTACAGGAGTATGGGGATAAATTAAGACCTGTTGCTTTCTACTCCTCCAGACTTGACCCAGTACTCACCCCGGTGAGTGAGTAGTGGGTCCATACTGCCTTCTCAGCCACTCCTCAGGTGACCTGTAAGTCCGGCTACACAGGGGGCGCCGTGCAGATAGAGGTGCGGTGTCGTCTCAAACCGGTGAAGATTTCGGTGTTTTTTCAAAGTGGGCCCTGAGGATTTAGGAGTTGAAAGGCTTTCGAGCTACTGCTGCCACCTGGTGGACTTGGGGAAATATTGAAGTCATGGCGTCCCAGAGGAACAGACAACCTCCATCACCAGCACAGGAGACTCCAACAACCATATCCTTCCTACAGTGGTGGTATTATTGGTTACTGTGTGAAAGAGTGATGATTGTTTTGCTCTGTGTGACTGTTTTGATGATACCAATCTGCATATGGTTCTTCCCTACTATTCGTCCTTATCTATCATTGCTCAGAGGGGCCCGGTCTATGGAAGATGATGCCATCAGCCACGCTCAGGATGTCTGGCTGGGAATGATCTCTGCAAGGAAATCACACTCCACCATGTACACACTTAACTTTTGGTATTCTTATGCCAAGTATGTTGCTGAATCCAAGAACCGCTCTAATTGCTATGTGTGCAGCCATATGCCGATTGCTACAAACAACCCCCATGTTGTCCCCAGACCTGTTAAAGACTTAAAGAGTTTGTTTCCTGATATCTTGGTTTCTAGTGTTGACTCAACGGTTTTAAATCAAACAGTTTTTAGGACAACTGGAAATGTGTTACCAGCCCTGCAGCCTTCCTCAGGTCGAAAGTTTTCTAGGTTTAAGATTCTCAGTGTCGGGAGTGAACCCTTGTTTGGGCCGGTCCATTTGAGACCCGAAATTAAATTTGATTATTTTGCTCAAAAATTAGTTCTGTCTGAGTCCTCCTCCATCAGAGTAGGAAAGATCCCAAAACTTTTCTGCTCTACTATTTCGAGTCCTTGTACCTTGAATATTGGCAGAGCATCTCTAAATTATTCTCAGGTAGTGATGGGCAGTGCGTGTGCACCTTACTTCACCGTTCCAGACGTCCTTGGGACATATCCACAGACTGATGTAATGTTTCTCTGTGAGTACTACATGTATGCTCAACTTCCTCCTGGCTGGGTGGGTCGCTGTGCGGCTGTGGAGCCGACTGATCATTCCTTCATTGTTTCAGCTATGCCCCACCCTGGTGAACTTCCGGGTGAGCAGCGTATGAGGAGAGATGTAAGTCAGCAGCATGATCCTGTCTGGGGCTCTAATGTTCCAGAAGACCATAAGTTGTGGTCCACTGGTGAAAAAGTCATGCTGTCACTCTTCCCGTCTCTTGGAGTGGGTAAAGTAATGCTGAGGATGGAAACTATGAACTACAGGTTCTCTGGGTTCGTAAACACTACGCTGGTTATGTGGCAGGCTGAACGGGAGGAGTTGAGAGGCCTCAGGGCCGTTGCCCTTCAGAACCGCATTGTGCTGGATCAACTCACTGCAGCCACTGGAGGTGTGTGTGCTCTCGTAGGTGCCTCATGCTGCACATACATCCCTGCTAATGATGATGAGGGAGGAGTCATTCAGCAGGCTATTGCTAATCTGACCTCATTGCGTGATGCTGTTGATCATGACTCAAAATTTGACAGGTCCTGGTTCGTAACTGGTCCATGGTACGCTGTTTGTTTAAAATTGTTGGCTCCAGTCGCTCCATTTTTGATTCTGATCTTTGTAAGTGTTTGTTGCATCATTCCCATTATCAAGGCACTGGTAAAGAAGTCTGTAGCTGTGGTCATGCACCAGGAAGCAAGATATCAAGAACAACTCCTACTTTTGGATCTGTGATGTAATGTTACAAAAGAAGGATTCTTTATGACGTTAATATTGAAAATCGTGAGAAGTGATGGAAATGTTGTAACTTACTAATGTGATGTATTTTGATCATTTTCATCAATTATGATGGTATAACCGATATTGTCAAAATTATTAATCATTATTAATCATTAGCAATTAATTACTGACTTAGGCATAGTTGATGTTGATTGATTTCACTATGATTGTAATCTTTTATCATGTAACCATGTAATCATTTTAAAATCCACTCTTATATCTATGTTCATTCATGATGATTTTAATGTTGATTTGATTGTATCCTGTATTACGAATATCCTAATCAATTACACGTTTAGTTTTCACGATACATTTTTCTATGTTTTTGATTTTATTCATTTGTTTCACAAAGTATAAACAGGGAAAATGATCCATGTATTAGTTAAGTAGGTATGGTCATATGTATGTATATATTTGGCGGCAGGGCCTTGAGGGGAACACTATGATAGTTATATGGACATCATGTGGAAGGGAGAGCTCTCTAAAGCTTTGTCTAGGTCTGTTAGAAGGAATCTGTAAACAACTAAAGGTGCCTCCCCAGGGCATCAAGACCGTCAATATATACTAGTGTCTTTCCTTTGTCTTGTCAGAATTCTCCACGGAGACTCTGCGGACTCTCCGTGTCTACAACATGTTTGGTTTGGATTAAAGAGACGCTTGACTTCAACCAACCTCAGTCTATTTGGTCATTTTTACCTATCAATAATCCTTCAAAAACAGGATTATACTGAACATAACGATCAGATTGAACATTTTCACATTGTCTCACCCATGGATCCAAATCCTGCCATTTTCCTTCCCTGTGTTTGGCAAGTGACATGTGTGGGTATGAGTCAGGAACCTCAAACAGAGAATCCGACCCTGAATCACTGAAAGGGAACTATAGTGAAGATTCATCAATCTGCTTTGGCTTTGTTTGTTCAGGCAAAGTCACTGAAAGAGCACATCTGTGTTTATTCCCAAACATAGAACTTAACGTTAGCTTTTCTCTCAGGCAACCTTCTTTGAACCATCTTTTCTCAAACTCTGCATCTCTCCCTTCATGTATGTGTGCAGTGCAGTGTAGATCTTGTGGTTGCATGTAGTCTGTGTTGAATGTGAGCACGCGTTATCAACAAGAGCAGTGTTTACGGAAGTCACAGCTGATGTGCAGAGCTTCCATTCATACACATAAAGCAGCGTGTCAGGGCTGTATTTCACAAATATGTGAGTGTCAGAGAACTCAAGTTCACTTGTTCGAATAACAGTAACCCCTTTTGATGTCGAAACAAGACAAATACCCAATAAACACATCACAACTCGTCCCATTAGATTGATTGGGCAACAGTTTGACAGCAAAAATGAAAGCTTCAATTTGCCTGTAACATCGTCAGAGCATGATAATGGATTTTTCCAGAACTGTGTCACCTGACGCCCCTACAGACTTCACGTATCTTCCTCTTATCTTTAGAGGTGTTGAAAACGTGTCTAATAACAGAGTGTGTTGCACCAGATCAACAAGAAATGTTACATGCTTACCATGTACAAGGAGTGTGTGTGTCGGCATGTCTGCATTAGCTTCAGTTAAGTATTTAGCATATGTGTCTACAGGCTGTGTGTTTCCTGCTTCTTCTCTAACTGAGCTTTGGCATCATCAATCAGTGTGTGCATACATGTATGTGTATGTGTGTGTGTGTGTGTGTGTGTGTGGTGCAATCACCCATCTGATGTGTAGGTTGTCTCTCATCGTGCGTCAGTGTGGTCAAAGGTGCCGGTTCCTCCCCCTCCCGGGCTGCCGCCCCGAGTCGATCGGCCTTGTGCTTGTAAGTTGGATTTTTCTTTGGCCCGGTGTCCTCTCTCGCCACAGTGAAAACAAGCATCTGGATCAGTCGTGCGTCGTCCTCCACGGCCCCCTCTAAGTCCACCTCTGCTGCGGCCGTGTCCGCGCCCTCTGGCATGTCCTTGGAACATAGTCAATGCAGCCATGTGGAGATCTTTCTCTTTCTTTTCTCCTTTCCTCTTCTGGCTTTCTTTGAGGACAGCATGTGCTTCCATGAGGCTTAATTTGCCTGAGTCCCAGGTGATGCATATATGTTTCACCATGTTGGAAATATCAGGTTTCAGTCCATTTAGGAAGCTGTTTCTCAAATGTGCTTCCCATGCTGTAACAGCATTATTATTCAGGTCAGCTGGAGGTGTCAGGCTGCTGTGTGTGTTGTGAACTTCTGTCAGACCAGTGAGATAGTTGCAAACATTTTCATCATCTTCTTGTTTACGTGAGGATGTTTAGCTCATGTCCGGACTCACAGGGAAAGCTGCTTCGATGCGCTCACAGAGATCTGTGATGTGAACTCTATAGGCTGTGCTGTCATTATGCGCCATCGGGGTCAGCCAGTCTCACATCACTCTCTGGATATCCTGCTGAGATCTTGGCCCAGTTACTGCCCATCTTTACCACCAGGAGCCGTCTCAGTTCAGATTCCTCCATCTGATGGTGATGAAAGGTGAGTCATTGCCTGTTTAACGTCCTCCATAGTCCATGGTCTGTGGATTAACATCGCATGTCCATCTGCACCTGCTACCTCCATCATGGGGAGATTCAGGATCCGGTGCATGTTTCCCTCTGTGTCAGTTCTCACTGGAGATGGGAGGGTGATGAATGGATTCATAGAGACGATGGATGGATTTTGAGATCCTTTGAATACCAGACCAGACCTGGTATGAGAAGGAGAGGCAGCTTTGTCCTGGTAAGACAGATGTATCAGGGTAGATGAGGGGAACCGGAGATGGAGGACAGTCAGAGTTATGTGGCGGTGGTGCTCTTGGCCGTGGATAAGGCGTCTGACGAGCTTGGGCTGCTGTTCATCTTGTTGTTGTGGCGGGTTGATGCGTCTCCTGGGCGGCACCCAGTCGAGTTCAGAATCCTGCATTTTGACACACTGAGACACAGATATGATCCTACCTATCCCTGCCTGTGGTCTCCTGTCCCTGTTTTGTGCTTCTTTCATCTATAAACTAAAAGCTTTCCAATCTGTTATGAACTTACTTTTGCCTTTTTTATTCTCAGTCTCTTTTTCCTTCTCCTGCAGTCTTTCTCTCAGCTGATTTAGCTGTCCGATACTGAAACTTTCTGTGCTCGGAAAGCTAGATTCAGTAATCCAAATGTTTATTTGTTTCACAGATGAATCACTATAGTTCACTCTCATGTAGTTTATTTTTGGAGCGGACAGGTCCACATCATCATATCTATCCTTTGTTTGATGATTTCTACTGTTAACACTGCCCATTTTGGCAGATTAAAAGACAAAAAAAATGTAGTAAAAGATTTAAGTTATGTCTTCAACTAATCTCCAAAGTACACCCGTTAAGAATATCAGAAAACTAATCAATGTTAGTAAACCCAAAAAGGTGATCAGAACAGAGAAAATATCTACGTTTTCTATGCGTGTTTTCTGAGTCTTACTTCACACAATATTATAACCCAGTAATAATTCTTCCACACACTATTGTGATAACAGTGAACTCTCTTTAAGGTGGACTCATCAGTGCAGCTCCAGGTTTCTACTAAACCTGTCTGGACTCTTTCCTGATCAGCATACAGTCACAACAGAGGGTAATTGCAGACTGCACATACCTTTTATAGACAAGGAGTCTGGTAAACATATCAGAATGTGAGTGGGGTTACAGTGCTGGATGTCATCAAAGCTATCAGACTAATTATAAAAGAACTGTAGCATGTCCAGGATGATGCTACTCCCTACTCTGATCCAGTGTCAAACATAATGAGCACAGATGTTACATGTTCAAGGTTATACAATATGAGTTTATCAAAAATGCAATAACTGTTTGTGTGATGCAGAGGATACAAAGTGTCTGTTTTCTTTTTCTTCTTTGAATTAGACTAGATGCTAAAATAGCGTATCTCTGCCCTCTACTGTTTGCTATTGATGTTCCTTTAGACAGCGATATATGTTTTGTTAGGCTATATAGTCCAAAACTGTACAATATTCCATAAGTAAAGTCCACAGAGTAAAAACTGTTTCTCCAGCTGCGCCCATGTGTCTGAACAGCTTCCTCATTTGAAGTGAGTAATTATTGCACTGGATGAAAGAATCCTTGTACCTTCGTCTCAAATCGATTTCCTTATTCTGAAACTAAAGTCTAAAAATGAAAAACGGAGCTTTTTAAAGTTATTGATGTATGTAACAACATTTTAAAAATACAAATACAGCCATTCACCGTTTACTGTTGTCCCTAAACTATCATTCTGTGTTTTTTTCCCTTTTATGGGTTTTTGAACAAGAAAAATCCAGTTTCCATTACTACAAAATTTAGGCAATTTTCATATTTTTGTTATGAAAGACTGAAGCGGAAGAATCTGTGTAGTTACCCTCGTCTCAACTGGTTAGAGAGACTAAGGGACTGAAAAAAGAAAGAAATCCCATACTCATGTCAATGGGAATTCCCAAATGACGTAATGGGGGGTTCGGGGGCGCTGAGGGATTCATGCCACATGCCAGTGTGTTTTATATTTTTGGGAATTATTAAAAGTTTGTGGCCTCTGATGCCTTAGTGCAGCACCTGTTAAATACCTGAAGTTTTCTACATAGATCACTACATTAATGTATTTATAGGACAGGAATTACATCATCCATGAACCAGACAGAATAGTGAAATGACATAAACTATAGTCTATGTTCTGGTACAGTATAATGTTTGATAAATCTCAGCCAATATATCAGGTCTGAACTTGGATTTGATTTCTCTTATTGTAGTTAAAGCTGCAGCTGAATCACTACATATGACTGAGTTGTCTGGTTTATTGTTCTTTATCCACCAAAGCGCACATTAATATTGTCAACATGTCTGCTGTGAATACTGACATCTGATATGTCTGTTTTGAATTCTTAATTACTCCAAATGCCACTTTCCCGCTCTCTGGATCCTTTGATCCATCTGTATTCTGTAAATATGAACTCCATCCTTGTTGCAGATGAGACTTCACTTCCTTGACTATATCTCCTGATTTCTATCTTTTGTTATTATTCAGTATGCATAGATTGACTTCAGGTTCTGGGATTATCCATGGTGGTACAACTGACCAACAGACTGGAGGGCACACATTAATATTAATGATACCAGTTCCCCTGCCTTAGATCTTCACTTATTTCCAAAGTTTCTTCTTACTTCTGATTTAAGAGAGATGATTGAATTTGTCTAATCGGCACTATCAGCGGGGTAGCACGCGCTGTCCAATTGGTCATTGCACGCTATCAGCCGGGTCATTGGGACATACTGTCTCAATACATACCACCTGACTCAAGGCTAGCAACAAGAAGGAAGGCTGCACACAGACGTCGGTCAGCAGTGTGTCAACTGTAGAAGTCTTTATGCAAACTTCACTAAGATCAATGAAAATTTGAATATATTTAAACTTAAATTCAATTCAATAGCCTTATCTGAGACATGGTTAAATCAAAAAAAGGTATTGATTTCCATATTGACGGTTTTGAGCTTCTTTATATCAATAGAACCAACAACAGGGGAGGGGGTGTGGCCCAGTATGTGGACAGTGACTTGAGATGCAAACCAGTCGAATATATGACAACTGTAATTGATGATTTAATGGAATGCATAACCATGGGAATTGAAGCAAGAGGGATGAGGAATATACTTGTGTATACAGAACATCGGGGTCACATGTAGAAACATTTTAAGATAGTTTGAAAGAATTAATATAAATAAAACATCTGCAATCTGTGGAGATTTATTTAATATTGACCTCCTAAATGTATCTAAACATAAAACATCAGATTTTCTGGATGCATTATATAGAAGAGGGCTATACCCATTGATCACCAAGCCCAGTAGAAAAACCTCCATTTGTGCAACATTAAGCGACTATTTATCTGTGTTTGCAATATATGATTAATATGAAATATGATAAATATATGACTTATCATTGTATGATAAACATTGTCCAACAACACCATGTTAACATAAACGTGGTTATAATAAAAAGCCTTGGATAAAAAATGGGCTTACAAACTTTATGCAAAAAGAAAAACAAACTTTAGAGAGATTTCATAGCAGCCAGGTGATAAAGAAGTTAAAGCAGGAGGAGGAACAATCCTGTTTGTGTGTCAGTGAGCATCTGGAGCATCTTAACAAGATTGTGTAGTAGCTCCTAAAGAAATGAGCCCAGAAGAGAGTAGAGATTAGGGTTGTGCCCGAATACAAATCATTTAGTCAGCAAAGCACGTATAGTGTTTTTTTTTTTAACTAAAATTTGTTTCATATAAATATTTTAAAAATTATTTGTATTCGGGAAGAAACCCCCCCCAAAAAACATGTCAAATACCAGCACGCATGTCTGTTACATCACTATCTCAGTCTCTCTCTTCTGCTCCGCTGTTACATCTATCAGCAGGTCTCAATGAGGGGAGTCACATCCACCTGCTACATGATGCACATTTCCTTGTTTGAACATCACTCCTGGAGCTGGGGGTGTTCCCCAGAGAAGTCGCTAAAGAGATGGGTGGATGAGGAGGGAGGAGCAGCTAAAGAGACGGGAGGAGGAGGAGGAGGATGGAGTATCCTTGTGGAACATTTAAAATGGTGAAGATGCTCGAATTTTGGTTAATGGCAGGGGTACCAGGCAGGGTCGTTCTGACCCCACCAAGTATGAATGGATGAACCAGTTAAGTTAATGTTGCTCGTTCTGATAACTTTGGCTGCTGTCCGTTTGCTTTTGAGAGCTCTGAGTGGGCTAGGGAGAAGGATCCGCCACTCTTAACTGCGATCCAAGCGACGAGAAGCGATTAAGCCAACTGACCCCTCTAACCGACTGTGATAGGACAGGTCACCTGCTGTCATAGAAGGAAAGATGTGGTCCACATCTAGGGCGAGTGGAGTAGTTGCCAGGAGCAGGCTATTACTCAAGAGGAAGGAGGAGGAGAGCCCGGCTGGGACTCCTAAAAGAAAGAAGGTACCATCTGGAGCGAGGGCTCTTTTCCCGGCTGGGAAAAGAGCAGGCATGATCTTCCTAAGCACGGAGAAGGGATGGAAACCCAAGCGGGCTAGCAGGGGTCTTCCATCGACAGTCATGGTGGGCCTCCGGGTGCCATGGCTAGTCCAACCGTGCAGGTTGTGCGCTGCCAGTCTGGGCTCGGTGAGGGCCGCCCAGACTCACTTGAGGAAAGCACACAAACCAAGGGTGATTCTTTTCATCTGCGGCAAGTGTGCTGGTACTCACAAGACCCCACACCGAGCGACGTGCCACGCAGCGAAGTGTGGGGCAACCCAATCCGGAGCGGGTACCATCACGGGGTTTGCCTGCAATACATGCCCTAAATCTTTCTCCTCACAGAGGAGCCCCTTGGCCCATCAGAGGAGGAAACACCTGGGCTTGTATGTCAGCAAGGCAAGAGAGCGGAAGGCTAAGACGGCAACCGACAGTGGGTGGACCCAGGCCGAACTGGCAACCCTGGAACGCGTGCATAGCGACCTCGGCGGAAAATCTGGGTTCCTCGAGGCAGCGGTTTCGGCCCTCCCCCACTACACGAAGGCCCAGATACAGCGAAAATGGAGGAGCCTCAGGAGGCTGAGGAGAAAAACTGTGGATAAGTCCCCCACAGCGGTTGCCTTAGGGAAGTTGCCGGACCTCAGTGAGGAGCTGCCTCTCAGAGCCCCGGTGGCCCTGGTCAAGGAGCACCTTGCAAAGACCTTGCAGGTGAACAGTGCTGATGGCGTGTCACCACTGACCTCCTCCTGCAAGGCAACCAACCGTTATCTGAGGAAAGTACTCGCGGATTCGGGGCCACGCTCGAATCGTGAGTACGGGAAGGAAGACCTGGTCGGATCGTCAAAAACGCCTCAAAATGAACAAGAGGCTCCGATACAAGAACTTGCAGACGCTGTATCGGAGCAACAGAAGCTCTGCTGCGAGGTTGGTGCTCGATGGCAGGGAACAAACGGTCTGCCGTATTGATCCCAGACTGGTCACTGAGACATACAAGGGGATATGGGAGAGAGACGACAGTTTCGTGGGCCTTGGTTAGTTCGCCTCCTTGCCGGAGGCGGACAACTCGTCCCTATGCCCTCCCATCTCACGGCTGAGGCGCTACAGGCACTTCGGAAGATGGACCAGGCGAGTGCGCCTGGTCCTGATGGCGTTGGACGGCCTCGGACGGTTGCCGAGTTGCCTCAAACAGAGCCGAACCACCTTGATCCCCAAGTCTAGTGATCAGAGTAAAGCCGGCGACATTAACAACTGGCGCCGCATTACGATCGGCTCGGTAGTCTTGAGAGCGTTCTCAAGAGTCTTGACCATGAGACTGACCGAGGCTTGCGCCATCCACCCTCGTCAGCGGGGCTTCACAGAAGCGCCAGGCTGCTCCGAGAACCTGGCCATCCTCGACAGACTTATCCGGGTAAGTCCCAGAGGAAAACATTGGCTGTCGTGTTCATCGATCTGACCAAGGCATTCCACACTGTCTCCCACAAGCATATTGCCGAGGTGCTTGAGAGACGTGGAGTGGATGAGTTGATTAGAGGACTCATCCAAGACTCCTACAGGAATTGCTTCTCGACAATAAAGACTGCTCAAGGCGACACCAGGAAGATCGGGATCAAGGTGGGTGTAAAACAAGGCAATTCAATGTCTCCTCTGCTCTTCAACCTGGCCCTCGACCCACTTCTCCACATGTTGGAGAAGCTGGGGGTGGGGTTTAGTGTTGAGGGCACCGCCATCACCTCACTGGCGTTCGCGGACGACCTGGTGATTCTGAGTGACTCGTGGGAGGGTATGTCCAGGAACTTGGAAATCCTGGACAGATTCTCGGACCTTACGGGCCTGAGGACCAATCCCACCAAGTGTCATGGATTCCTTATTGGGAGCGACGGCCCAAAACGATACACAGTCAACGACTGTGACGCTCGGTCACTCTCGGGAATGCCCATTCACATGGTGGGGGAGCAGGAATCGGCGAAGTATCTGGACATCCTGATAAATCCCTGGAAAGGGATCCTGAATCCCCCACTAAGAGATACAATAAAAGACATGACGGCCAAGATATCCAAGGCCCCCCGAAACCATCTCAGAAGATCGAGCTTTTGAGAACGTACGCTATCCCACGGACGGTGTACGTCGCGGACCACGGCTCGGCCTCACAAACAGCGTTGGACGAGTGTGACAGGGACATTCGGACACAGGTGAAGAAGTGGCTCCACCTGGAGCCATTCACCACCGACGGGCTGCTGTACAGCAGATGTGTGGATGGAGGACTTGGTATCATGAGATTAGCTGCCCAGATCCCGGCAATCCAGCTAAGGAGGCTGTTGTCTCTATACAACTCGACCGATGACTGCACCAGGACGATCTCCAGAGCCTCCATCCCAGTGTCCCGGATATGGCAGCTCTGGCGGCAGGTGCTGCGGGATGGGGGCAGGCCGGACAAGAACAGTCGGCCGGACTTGGATCAGACCGATGTCAGCAGGGCGAGCACGTCGGCGTGGAGATCGTGTGCGTTCGACAAGTGGTGTAAGTTGATCAAGCAGGGCGTGGGAACGGTCATGTTCAAGAGCGACAAGATCTCCAACGGCTGGACCCGGGATCCCGAAAAGCACCGGCTTACACAATCGGAATTGATCATGGCACTGCAACTCTATACTAACACACTCCCTACCCTTTCGCTGCTGTGGAGAGGAAGGGGGCCCAAGGAGTCGCAACAGTGCAGACTTTGTCAACAAGAGAAGGAGACCGTGCAGCATATTATTGGGAACTGTGCGGAGCTCAAGAGGAACCGCATGGCCAGCCACAACAAGGTGTGCATGTTCCTCCAGAAGGAGGGTGAAGACTTAGGCTGGCACGTGATGAGGGAAAAGAATTTTTGGTAATGGCAGGGGTACCAGGTGGGGTCGTTTTGACTCCGCCCAAGCATGAATGGATGAACGAGTTAAGTTAATCTTGCTCGCTCTGATAACTTTGGCTGTTGTCCGTTTGCTTCTGAAAGAGTTCTGAGTGGGCCAGGGTGCAAGACCCGCCACTCTTGACTGCGATCTGAGCTACGACAAGCAATAAGCCAACTGACCCTTCTGACTGACTGTGATAGGACAGGTCGCCTGCTGTCATAGGAAGAAAGATGTGGTCAACCCCGAGGCGTGAACGTGTCTGTCGGCCGACGGCACGTGACGCTGGAGTAGGGGCGGCTCCTGGCAGTGCGGATATGGCAAGCGGAGTAGTAGTCCGGAGCAGACTACTACTCAGACGGAGGAAGGAGGAGAGCCCGGCTGGGACTCCTAAGAGAAAGAAGGTACCATCTGGAGCGAGAAGGGCTCTTTTCCTGACTGGGAAGTGAGCAGGAATGATCTTCCTCAGCACGGAGAGGGGATGGAAGCCCAAGTGGGCTAGCAAGGGACTTCCATCCACAGTCATGGTGGGTGTCTGGGTACCATGGCTAGTCCAAACGTGCCGGTTCTGCGCCGCTAATCTGGGCTCGGTGTGGGCCACCAAGACTCACCTAAGGAAAACACAAGCCAAGGGTGATTCTTTTCATCTGCGGTAAGTGTGCTAGTACTTTTAAGACCTCACACCGAGTGACGTGCCATGCGGCGAAGTGTGGGGCAACCCGATCTGAAGCGGGTTGTATAACGGGGTACGCCTGCAATACATGCCCTAAAACTTTCTCCCCACAGAGGGGTCTCTCGGCCCATCAGGGGAGGAACCACCTGGGTGTGTATGTCAGCAAGGCGAGGGCGCAGATGGCAAGGGTGGCAAAGGACGGTGGGTGGACATAGGCTGAACTAGCAATCCTGGATCGTATACACGATGACCTCGGAGGGAAATCTGGGTTCCTCAAGGCCGTGGATTCAGCCCTCTCCCAATATACGAAGGCCCAGATACAACAGAAGTGGAGGAACCTCAGGAGTTTGAGAGGAAAAGTTGTGGTTAAGTCCCCCACAGCCGTCGTCTCGGGTAAGTTGCCGGACCTTCGAAAACAGCTGCCCCCCAAGGCCCCAGTGGCCCTGGTCAAGGAGCACCTTGCCAAGACCCTGCCGGCTCACAGTGTTGACGGCATGTAACTGCTGACATCCTCCTGCAGGGCAATTAATGGATATGGAGGAAGGTACTCGCGAAGTTGTGGACACGATGCCACACTCGAGTCGTGAGTACGGGTAGAAAAACTTGGTCAGATCACCAAAAGCGCCTAAAGACGAAGAGACTCCGATACAAGAACTTGCAGATATTGTATCGGAGCAACAGAAGCTCCGCAGCGAGACTGGTGCTTGATGGCAGGGATCAAACAGTTTGCCGTATTGATCTCAAACTGGTGACTGAGACGTAGTGAGGGATCTGGGAAAGGGATGATTGTTTTGTGGGCCTCGGACAGTTTGCCTCCCTGCCGGAGGCGGACAAGACATGTGGGACAAGAAGAGCTAGAAGCTGGCCGATCTGTTTAACGCCATAATGTACAGTGGGCGTTTGCTGAGGTGCCTCAAGCAGAGGTCGTACGACCCTGATCCCTAAGTCTAGTGACCAGAGTAAAGCCGGTGATATCAACAACTGGCTCCCGATCGGCTCGGTAGTCTTGAGAGCGTTCTCAAGAGTCTTAACCATGAGACTAACCGAGGCATGTGCCATCCACCCTCGTCAGCGGGGCTTCATCGAAACGCCAGGCTGCTCTGAGAACCTGGCCGTTCTTGACAGACTTTTCAGGCTGAGTAAGTCCCAGAGAAAAACGCTAGCCATAGTGTTCATTGATCTGACCAAGGCCTTCGACACTGTCTCCCACAAGCATATCGCTGAGGTGCTTGAGAGATGTGGTGTGGATGAGTTGATCAGAGGTCTCATCAAGGACTCCTACAGGAATTACTACTTGACAGTAAAAACTGCTCAAGGCGACACCAGAAAGTTCGGGATCAGGGTGGGCGTGAAACAGGACGTTCCAATGTCTCCGCTGTGCTTCAACCTGGCACTGGATCCACTTCTCCACAAGTTGAATAGGCTGGGGGTGGGGTTCAGTGTTGAGGGCACTTCCATCACCTCACTGGCTTTCGCCGACGATCTGGTGCTTCTGAGTGACTTGTGGGATGGCATGTCCAGGAACTTGGAAATCCTGGATAGGTTCTCAGATCTCACAGGCCTGAGGACCAACCCCACCAAGTGTCATGGTTTCCTTATTGGGAGCAACGGCCCAAAATGGTACACGGTCAACGACTGTGATACTCGGTCACTTGCGGGAATGCTTATCCACATGGTGGGGGAGCAGGAATCGGCAAAATCTGGGCGTCCAGATAAATCCCTGGAAAGGGATCCTGGAACCCCCACTAAGAGAAACAATAAAAGATATGATGGACAAGATATCCAAGGCCCCTCTGAAACCATCTCAGAAGGTCAAGCTTTTGAGAACGTACGCCTTTCCACGGCTCGGCCTCTCAAACGGCGCTGGACGAATGTGACAGGGACATTGGCACACAGGTGAAGAAATGACTCCATCTGGAGCCTTTCACCACCGACGGCCTGCTGTACAGCAGGTGTGTGGATGGGGGACTTTTCATCACGAAAATGGCTGCACACATCTCAGCAATCCAGCTCAAGAGAATGATGTCTCTGTACAACTCAACCGACCAGTGCACCAAAACAATCTCCAGAGCCTCCCTCCCAAAGCCCGAGAAAACAAGTCAGCTGGACCTAGGGCAAATCGACACAAGCGGGGTAAACACGTCAGCCTGGAGAGAGAGAGGGTGTTTGACAACTGGAGCAAATTGGTGAGGCAGGGCTTGGGCACTGTTGTGTTCAGGAATGACAAAATCTCCAACAGCTGGACCCGGGACCCAGAGAAGCATCGGCTGAAACAATCCGAACTAATCACGGCACTGCAACTCCGTACCAACACACTCCCTAACCTCTCACTGCTGTCGAGAGGAAGGGGGCCCAAGGAGTCACAACCGTGCAGACTCTGTGAACAAGAAAAAGAGACCATGCAGCATATTATTGGGGACTATGTAAAGCTCAAAAGGAAATCCCCAGCAAAACAAAATATGTGACGACCTTAAAAAGGAGGAATAAGACATGTGCTGGCATGTGATGAGGGAAAAAAGACTTGTGTCTGGAGACAGTGTTACGGGAGTACTGGACCTCATCATGATCCGGGATCGCACTGCCTTGATTCTTGACGTGACTATCTGTTTGAAAAAACAGAATGCACGCTGTTGGATGTGGAGGAAAGGAAGGTCGAGAAGTATGAGAAGTTCAAAAAGGCGGTAAAACATCTCTATCCTGAGATAAAAACAGTTCTGGTGGCCGGGTTTCCTCTTGGAGCTAGACGTAAGTGGCACCAAAGGAACTTCAGAGTCCTTTATGTGATTATTAGTAAATGTCCTCTGATATTTTTTGCCATTATCCTTACTAATCAATGTAATATCCTTGTTTTGTGCAGGTGCAGGAGTGGATTGTCAGAAAGACGAACAAGTCAGGCAACACCATTATTAGTGTAGAGGAGCACAAGAATGCTGCACAACAAGTGGCCACGTTTGACCTGTCACAGGAAGAGGAGTTCATCAAATTTCCTGAGAGAATCTGTCAGAACTTGTTCAAGAGCAGAATTTAATCTTTATTTCTATTTTTCCTCTGCCGACAGCGGGTTGACATGTATTTCACACGGGTGCAGCCACAACTCCTGAACTCCAAGACGCACAAGAGGGATGACGCAGAGGAAGATGAATGGTTCTTCATCTCCACCACGGGGAGGCCAATCTATAATGCCTCCAATGACTTGAACCAGCTGCACTCAAAGTAAGCTAACCATCATGATTCATTTCCCCCCCAAAATGTTGTTCTATTGATAGCTGTCTCAGGTCTCTGGTAAGATGTGTTAATAAATGTCATTAATATACTGTTTAAACTTTCATTTTACAGCCAAACAAACCAGAATGAGTATGTTGAAGTATAGCTTGTCTTATTATAATAACATTTGGATGGCGGCTTAGTGCACAACTCCCTCGTAAACACCAAGGGCCCAATAATGAAAAATGCCTTAATTGGACTAGATAGCTCAGCTAACTCAAAAGCTGTAATACATATCACACTCTGGTCACTTTTGGTCAAAAGACACAGCTGTGATGATTGTTTTATGTGCACTTTGTGTGAAGTTAAATTTGGGTGATACACAGAGGTCAAAGGTTATATCAGTTTTATAGCACTGCAGGAACATGAGAAACAGACATATTAGTTCAAGCTGCTTCACAAATACTATAGGGCCAAATAACGTGTTCAGGCTCCCTGAAATCAGCAGATGAAGGGCTTTATTTTGGTATATAAAGCTTTTCATGGTTGCTGTTAGTACTCATGTTTTGGGTTAAAATGATCACAAGATATTAAGACAAAAAAAACAAACCAATAACAACTTCCCCTGTCCTTCTATGCCAGTCTCTTTCTGATTGTCCATGTCATATTTGTTTAATATGCTATTTTTAAATGTTCATTTAAACTTACTAAATGTTCTACATGTTTTCAGTTCCTCACTGCAGCTGTTCCATAAATTAACTCCTTTGACTGTAATACAATGATATTTTACATTAGTCCTCACTTATCATTTATTGCACAAGTCATGTTGACTTTCTCTCATTTGAAACAACTTTTGGATACTTTTAGGTAACAATTGATTTTTAACTTTGTACATGATTTGAACCGTTTTAAATTCAACCTAATCTTTAAATTTTAGAGCCTTTAAATTTAATAAAAAGTGGGTTTCTTGGTTCTCTATGTGGTTTTGTTTACACAAACTTGTGTGCTGTGCATGTAGCAGATGTCCATATAACGAAATCCGTCACGAACTGACGTCAGCTTGGGCTGAAAGTAGAAAAAAACAAGTTAGAAACAGCGTTCAGAGCAGTCTGAAGCTGCTGCTTTCTGCTCACAGGGATTACTGTGACATACGTTTACCTCGTTATTTGACACGTTGGCCAGTTTTAACATGAACATCCGACACACAAATACACGCATAATATATATATATAAATAAAAATATGGAAAAGGATAATACGTCCCCTTTAATAAAACCAATATTTAAACCAATTAATAAAATAAAACTATTACACAAAACTTAAATGTATTTCCCTTTTGCTTTCCCACCTTTCTCAGAAGTTATGACCTCTCTTTATCTTATTTACCAATAACGGAGCTCCTAATTTAAGGGCACACACACACACACACACACACACACACACACACACACACACACACACACAGCAACCAAAATAAAACAGTGTCCTTTAAAACCAGAACCAAACGTTGCAGGTCTGAGTCGTTGCTCGGAGCGTAGTGACCTGAAACAAATGGCCGCTGCACTAGCAAATGCAAGCTACAAAATAAAATAGCAGGTGCACTGGTTAATAGTTACTCACAAATCCCTGAGTTGAAACATGGGCGATGCATGACGAGAGGAATGATGAGTGAGGTTACAGGCTGGCGGGCGACAAGTCCAGACGAAGTGAAAGCTGAGCGGGAGACATCAACTCGTCCATAGAGTCCAAGGACTGTTTCCTGGTCCTCAGTCTATTAGACGTACATGACAGTTGTTCTCAGTCACTTAACTCGTCCTAAAGCTCCTTTACTTCTCATGCCGAGTGCATTTTGAGCTCTTAATTAATTGACATTAACCCATACTAGCAACAAACAGTAACATTAGCTGCTACTACGGTGAAATATGTGCTAATATAACTAGCGCGCTAATGCGCTAATCGCGATTAGCATCTACCTTTTACACGCACTACGTCGTGATGAAGCGATACAAAAAATACATACACAGAGGTTATTTACCTTCTGCATGTGGCTATTATGTCCGTTACCCGTCGGTAAAACTCTGCATCCATCAACACAACGAACATAAACAGTCTTCATCCATGGATGTACAAAGAGAATTGGATACAGCGTCGGCGGCGGGGCCCCGTTCATGCGGCCCATAGAGCATGCGCACTAGTAACGGTCGCCGGCCGAGTCGACTACTTCCGGTTTAGGCCTCCGGCTAACTTGAATGGGGATGAAACAATTCAATCGTGCGGCTCCTCTAGGCTTTTGAAATGTGATCGGACCAAATGGATCAAATTCTGATAGAGAGACAAGTCATTTCTTTATACGTCCATGTCTTCAACAGCGTAAACAACCTTCACACAGCTCCTGTTCGTCGTCTGACCAGCCCGTGGCTTTACTCTGCGGGGTCTCCTCTACATCCCGCCCCTCCACCTTTACAATTGGCTGACAGGTTGGTAACAACCAATCAAATCAACAACATGTTAAGATGGACAACTTTATGTCCTCTGGGACTAGGTTGTGACATAAACACGCTGCTCTCATGTGAACAGCAAACAAACTACTTGAACTGCATGAACTTCACCAACACAATGACAAAGATTTATTCATCTGCCTGTTTTTAATTCACTATGAACTGTATTAAACATTAAACTTAACTGGTTTGAATAGAATACTTTTTAAACATTTAAAAATGATTTATTGATCTTTATTTATTTACATATTTGTCTAAAATGAAAACTTTTTTTTAGACTGAGCTACATTTGAGATATACACACACACACAGTAAGTTATATGTTGGACTATGAAGGAACAGCATAAGGTGTATAACAAAACTTTATTGAGAGGATCTTTATATAATATTGAAATTGACTTTTAGCTTTGATATAATTTATGTGGCTTCAATCATAATTTATTATCCAATATTACTCCAACAAATTTAATTTCACTCTTTCTATTCTACATCATTCATCATGTGTTGCCTGTATGAGTTAGTTGATCACTTCTCAAATATTATAAAGTTAAATTAGTGTTAGTTAGTTTAAGTGTTTCACTCTTTAGCATTTCCAGTTCTTTTTCCACTGTATCCAAAAGTTGTTCCAAATTATTACTGTGACAAAATAAATGTGTATCATCTGCAAATATAGTTTAATATTTTGGAAACCTTAAATATACTATTTATGTACAAAATAAACAACAATGGTCCTAACACTGAGCCCAGGGGAACCCCACAAGTAACCTTCAGTATTTGTGAGTAACAGTTATCGTTGTCATTTCTTCTATAATAAGTCCTGGTCAACTGTATCAAATGCTTTTTGAGATCCATGAATACTCCCACTGCATATTCCTTATTTTCTATTGCAGGTGATATTTCCTCCACAAGCTCCAAGTTTCCCTATTAGATCTAAACCCATATTGCTGTTCATACAGTATATTTTTACAATATTATAGAGAAGCCTGTAATCGGAGAGTATATTCTCCTGCCATAGATATATATATATATAATCTGGACTTCTCCACAGTGCTGATACCTCCCCTTCAAATAGACGTACCCCTTTGGATGTGTGTCTCTGAGGAATGAGTTATAGCCTACAACATTTTTCACAGGATTTCACACAGCTACATGGTGTAACCCTGTATGTTGGAGAGTGTTTGTGCACCTCATAACTGTGCTATGATCATATATGCTTTCAGTGTGTACATTTTACAGATTTGCCTGGATGGCTGTGGCAGTCTGACATACGTTGCAGTAGTATTCACACCGATCATTGATGCAATGATGAACTATAGCAGCCATCTTTTCATAAGATATTATTTGTTTCAGGGACCAATGTTTCAGCTCTACCGACCTTTCTCAGGGCAACAACTGACAGACTTTTTCACCCTATATATCAACTCACCTGCCACAGGTGGCTCCTGATTAGCAATCAGCAGGTAAGGCACCTGACACACTTCCTGTTTCTTCCATATATGGTCTTCTTAGATATACCAAAAAACTGTACCATCATTAAAAGCTCCAGGAATATAACGATTTCATGAACAATAACAGACATCAAATATTTAACATTTCAAGGATCTAAAACAGTAAAATCTCATAACAGATAGGGTGAAGAAGTAGAAAAAATGTTTTAATGATATCCCCTGATTCATGTGATTAAAGGCAAATACAAATCATAATAATCTTGATTTATACACAAACAAACAATGAATTAAAATGAGTTAAAATCAACAATAAAGATATGAGCAGTAGGCTAGCAGCAGTAAGGCTGTTCTCACGATGCATGAAGTGTGCATGCACAAAGCACGTGATGCTCCTGTTTCCTGAGAGTCTACACAGGTGCGCATTTGTTAAGCAACAGCTCTAACTGACAAAGTTAAAAACTAGTACATGGTACAGTGGCATCTAAGCGACCGTTGTCAACAACATCAACCACAGCACATCACACATACGCTTCTATCAAAGTTTCAGATCTCAAGTGGTTTCTCAGTCTGTGGATTAGAGCCAGAATCCTCTCGGTTCATCTCTTTCTCTTCTTTGATTTCATTGAATTCAATATGTGGATTTTAAACACTGCTAAATGCCAGATTATTAACTTAATCAGTTACTACAAACCTCAAAATAGCAGCAGTATGGTTAGTCACAAAAAATACACACTTACACACACAAAAATACACACAATAGAAAAGACACAGGACAAGACAACAATGAGGCTCCACAGAGCACGAGAAGACAAAATATAAAACCTAAATAAAGTAATGATGAATGTTTTGACACAGCATGATAGAGGATAAAAATGCTAAAAGTTAACATAACATATTTCAGTTTCAGTCCAGAGTTGTTCCATCAACGCAGCTAAAGGACGCTGTGCTTACTGGAAAAAGTCTGGCTAGAATTAACGTCAGCTTTCACTCGAGGATCAAGTCCTTCCTCTAACGCAGCTTAGATGCGTCCAGTCGACGTTAAGTCCAGCCAGACTGGAATAAGCTTGAAGTGTGCACGTGCACAGAGGACATAAGCAGCCCAGAACAGTCGATTGTAGAAAAGACGATATTATGTCACAAAAAGAAGAGAAAACTAGAGCAGCAGAACAAACCTGCTGATGAAACTATATGAAGAATATAAAGGAGTTTTCACCAAAAAGGGCAAAACTACTGCAGTTAACAAGGTGAAGGAGACGACTCGGCACAAAATGGATGTTAGAGGAGTGAACTTATCACCAGAAGGTTGACGGTTCAATCACCGCATCCGGCTTGATGAGTCTGGGTGGAGAAAGTGAAGAGCAGCACTTGTCCCTGTTGATGGTTTTATCTTTATTTGTTAATAAATGAACATTCAGTAGTGTTGCCCTTCAGATCAGTGTGGTTATATTATCACTAGACTAGATAATATCACATGTAGAATGAAAATAATGGTGTACACAACTTCAGACAACCAACTTTCCAACATTATCAAACTCTTTGATATATTTTCTCTTTCACAAAACGTCCGTTAACAAGCGTCAATGAAAGTTAAATGAAGTTGCAGTTGGAGATAAAGAAACTGGAGAAGGATATAAATACAGTAGAACCCGCTTAGTGATCACGTCTGTCTGGGTCAAATATCACTATAATATCACAACCTTTTCTTTATTTCTCATGCAGAATACCATCTAACTGACATGTGTATATTTATTAGAGTGACTGAATGTTATTGACTGGTTCATGATACAGTACAGCTGTTTCAAACACATCGGGAGCATTTTAGAAGCAGCAGGTTCTGACTTTTGCCAGCGACAAGTTCCTTCTTTTCCCGACGGCAGAACAGGAGAAGAGAGCGGTGAATTCTGCTTCAATTTCTTCCCCCCTTTAATTGTCATAATCTTCCAGGAGACATTGTTGGTCATTGAGAGAAAATGACTTCCTGTCTCCGTCATGATGTCAGTGTTCACGCAGCAGCAGCCGCTTATGATGGGAGTCAAGTACAGAAATAGATTGACGTAGTTTAAAATGTTTTTCCACATGTTGTCATGTATGAAGAGACCCAAAATGAACACTGTAGGCGGACTGCTTGATTTCTACTTGATTTCTACAGGCAACTCATTTAAACAGCATAAATGTTGTATATGAATGATTCTGTCTCAGAGCTTTTTGATCCATATAAACAGCTGATCACTGTCACTGTGAGTAAAGTACAGAAATAGATTTACGTAGTTTTTGACAGTCTGTTTCCGTCTGTCGGACGTTTTTTAACATGCAGCTGAATTAAGCTTGACCGTTAACACAGAGCAGCTGGTTCTGCTGACTAAGTTACCATGGTTACCATGGTTACTGAGCTGGGACTCATATGAGCCGCAGTGGTGGAACACCCCCCAGCCTGCCCCAAACCATGAAAACAACAAAAACTGTAAGGACGGTTGTGACATGAGGATTTTGTTATCATAGGTGTTGCACACAATCACAAGTCCATCTATTAAATACAAACTCCACACACTGAATGGATGTAGATCCAAAAGCACCATGTCTTTGAATTTTCACTACGGCTAGTATTATTATACCTATATTGGTGCGCTCTACACTAGAAAGTGTACCAAAGTTTTTATTTTCACTGGCCTTGTTTTGTCCTCTGTAGAAGTTCAACTGTGATGCTTTGGTGATTGTTTGAGCAGCCTGGAAAGCAAACAGACTGGACTCGTCTCTTCTTTATTCAAACAGTATTATGCAGATTTAAACACAAGTGAGGTGGAAATCTGGATTTATGGCTTTTAAAACAGGAAGTATTTGGACACATAAATGAAACATTATTGCTACATGGACTCTACGTTCTCAAAGGTTCTTGGATTTTGTGTAAAATGCATCGTAGGAGCCACTGTTTGACAGTGAGGTAGATCACATGATGGTACTGATTACTTGCAAAGTGAAGACAGGTGGAGCTGCAGGTGACACAGATGACAGCAGCCTGATTGCTGAGGGAAGTGATCATCCAATAGGATGCTTTGAATGGGTCTGACCGTCAGTTGAACAGAGGTGTTGGCAGAAACGCCGGGCTTTGATTCAGTTGAATGCAGTTTGACTAAAGACGACACGATAGAAAGAGTCACATCTAAGTGTTTTCCTCCTTTTCCAGTTTGTTCAGAGCTCCAAACACAAATGTGTTGGGGTTGAGGTGCTTCTTCAGTTGATGACCTGAACAAACAAACAAACACATGCTTGATAACTGTGAAGTTTGGGGAATTTAAATGGGCAGCACCTTAAAGTGACGTGCTGAGAACTTTTGATTCTTTTTTAACATAAATCTCCAATAAAAGTGATCTTGCTTCAATGTCTGCCTTTAATGAATACCCAACTTTCACACAACTTAATATCACTTTGACCCTTTTTTCTATGACGGCTAAATGCTGATTTACATCAACCTAAAACGGGGGACAAATCTGAGTTTGTCGTGTCATACAGAACATCTGCCTTACGTTGAATCTGTGTTTGTTAATATAACTAGAACTGTTCAAGACTGCCAGATCACACAACTCATCAAAACTATTCAATTCTAATGCAGTTAACGAGCATTTCAAATTATTTGTCAAATCCCCGGCACAGTACGTGTTTGGCCTTTTTTCTTTTCCTACTACTATTAAACATTTGGCACAGGAGTATAGAGTCATTCAATCCTTAACAGGCAACATACTGCCAAGTTGACATACTGGCTCGTTCATGTTAACGGACTCTTCTCTCTCATTCATTAAACCCAAAATGTTCCACACCAAAGTGTGGAGTGCGGCTTTGAAACCAAGTCCATTATTCTTCTAAACTTCCTGTCTGGAATCATGCAGTCATCAGGAAAAACACCCATCAGCCTCCAGTAACACGTTATCTTCACTTCACCTGGTTCCAGTGTTTCCACTATATTCATTCAGCAGCGGCGCTCCACCGCTGCAAAATGATGAGCGCTGCTGCTAAAATATCAGACGATCATTAATATCAACAGGCTACTAATGATTTCACTCACACTCTACGTTATTGTGGATTCTTTTTAGTCATCCTCCCTCTCTTCGTTCTTCAAAGGACGTCTACGTGAAAGGTACAAGAGTAGCGTAGCTCCGTTAGGGAATAAGGCAGCGTGTGTGTGTGTGCGTGTGTGTGCGTGTGTGTGCGTGTGTCTGTGTGTAAATGTGTGTGTGTGTGTGTGCGTGTGTGTGGTTGAGCGAGTGCAGAGAGCGAGCGGCAGCAACGTGACGTGAACACAAGTGGAGCAAAGAAGAAGTTTAGCAGTAAGTTGTCAATAAGGCAGTAAATGTAGAGTACAGTCAGTTAATAAATGCTGCAGCTCCTCAAGACAAAGAAAATACTCGTCTATCAAAAGGGCTGCCAGCAATTCTTATTTTAGTGTCAATCTCAGCCGCTCTTTAACAGAGAACGGAGAAATGTCTGGCTGATGAGTCTCTGTCTTGAGTTTTTCCCCCGTTGTGGATTATTCCATCTTCTGGTGAAGACATATCTTCCACCACTCTCAAAAATAGAATCAGTATTGTGTTTATACATTAAGAGTCTTGCTGTACACTAAAATAATGATTTGTTGTAAGTACTGGAAACACAGTGCTCGGTGTAGACGTTGATTCCAGCCCTTCATTCTAACCAGTAACGCTCGTGTTACATCAGACGCCATCTTATGGTGAAGAAATAGATTACACTCTACAGTCGGTAGGCCTGTTGTGTTCATACATCAGAAGGGCTTGCTGTAAAACAATATGTCATGAGCATCTATGGCACAGGAGTCAGGGTGATTCAAGTCTTTTATTCTATAATGAGACACACAACCAGTCAGTTCAGGAGGACGGACAGACGGATCAGCACAGCTTGCTCCCACAACACCATGAAAATCCTTCTCTGCTGTAGGTTACTATGTTGGCTTGAAAGACTTTACATTGTGGTCGTATAGTGATACAATCATAATAAAATAAACTTACAAATGAAATAAAATAAATTAAAATGACTGTGTACCTTTTTACAATATCAATAACTCTCTATAACATCAATATCTACAGTATTATACCAAAACTAGAATGGATTCTTTACAGTAGAAAACATGTCATTTAATCCCATGCAAGTTTTTATATATATATATATATATATATATTACATTTATGTTCCTCTGCTGCCACCTTCAGGAATGTTACAGTAACAGCAGACAAGCTGGTTTATCCCTGTTAACAAGCATGAATGAATCTGTTACCTATTAAATGGCTGATTTAACTTCACTCTGCTTCACATATCTGAACATACTGTAACGGACTGTGTTCATGTCAGTGTTTAACTGTCATGAGTGTTACTGTAAGAAACATTAGGTCCCAGCGTAAGTCACTGTACACAATGTCCTCTTCCAACCTGAAAGACCAGGTTAACTATAGAGAACATATTTGACCTTCAAAGGTCAGCAACACAATCACAGCCCAAACCTATGCAGTAGAAACATCTGGTCAACGTGAAGTGGAAACAATAACAATACAGGACTCTTACAGATAAAGTATTATCATGAATTTCACCCATATCAGTTCTTCTCTGTCTTGTTTCATACAACCAGAGTTGCCTGGTGCCGGGGACAGGAAGGAGCAGCAGAGGAAAGAGGAAGACGCCAGCTGCAAAAGAAGGTTTCAGCAAGGACAAGGCCAACTAAGACAAAGCTAACCGCTACTTCTCGCCAAATCAAGGTGAAGCTGTATTTTACAAAAACCGTGGAAGAAAATGTTGTGGAGATTGTACCATGGAACAAACATTTCAAGCATCTTAAATGCCTTGTTGATCAGTCTAAACCCAAAATCTGAACATCTGATCATATTCAGCACAAACTTTGACTCAGTTTCACAAAAAGATTGAAAACAACACATCATGAAACATTGTTTACTCCACTGTTACCTGTGTACAGTGGACTAGTGACACACAAACACATTCGTCAGTGTCACTGCATTTTTACACTTCAACAATACACAAGTCAAATACAACAGACACTTAAACATGTTTTTTATTGGTAATTCAGTTAAAATAGAAGACATGAAGCCAGTTTAGATGATTTAAAGAATAAATCCAGTTCCATGAGTTGCTCAGCAGGAATGACATCAATAGCTTGTTGTTGTTGGATAGCCTCATTAAGACAGCAATAGTGGAAGTCAAGTGGACACTTAGCACTCTCAGCCTACTGTTTAACATCATTATGAGCTCTTCACCTCTGAATAGATTCACTAGCACTCATTCACAGTTTGGCTGCATTGTGGGGGAAGCCCCATTGACCCTGTCCTGTTGTCAGAAAAGATGTGAGAACACACTGCATGTGAAAAACAATATCAGCTGAGTGGTTTTATTCTGACTTTACAAGTTTTAAACTTGAAAGTTAACATAGTTAACATGGGTCAGAGGTCAAATCTGTATATTTAAGCTGGTATTTCAGGTCAGCGTGATCTGATTTACTGGTGTCTTACCTCATTTTAAAGCTCAGATTCAGACCTTCTCATAGAGATAAACACTGTTAATGTGAAACCTTCTGCTGACTAGCAGCACGTTGTTGAATTCTGGTTACATTCAGCTGTTTTGAAAAGGCCAGCAGGAAACCTGTATTCATGTTTTTACCTTTCCTCCTGTATTTCTGTCAAACCTTCAAATAAAACATGTTGGACACCAAATTAAAGCTTAGACTCTCTTCTTTCCAACAAGTATCGGCTTTCCATCCTAGCACAAACTGGCTGCTAATAATAGATGAATGCAGAATTGTGGAACAATATACAATATATACAAACAACAGAAAACAAACATCAATACATAACTTAATTCAATCAATTAACATCAATACGTCAAAAGTGAACAAATAAATACATGAAATAGAATTATTTACAAAGTTGTGTGAAAAAAGAAATTAAGACACAAGGAGAAATATATACTAACATAAACAAACAACATTGAGGAGTCTCAGTATAATATATAATTAATATTATTAATAATATACAATATAATTACTATATATAATGTTACAATTAAAATGGCGGGCTTATATCTTTACACAAAGAGATAAGCCAGCCACTTTAAAAATAGATGATATGATACTACTACTACTACTAATAATAATATAGATATAATTATACTATAGATAATGTACAGATATGTACAGATAACAATGCTACTCATTGTCACTGATGCCTCGGCTGGTGTTACTGGGGGAACAGCTGCTTGGTACTGGGCAGAAGATATTTTGCTGATGTGTACAACCTGATAGTTTGTTTGTTTGGTGGCTTTTAACAGGATTTAAAAAGGCAAGCAATTTTAGAGAAAAGATTGGCATTACTAAATGACTGGGCTGTTTCTGTGGAAAGCTAATTAGGGATATTGAAAAAAATATATAAACATTAACAGGTGGTTAAAAAGAATGTGCAAACAAATGATTTTATTATCAATTTTCAATTTTTTATCTGCTATAATTTATTATCTATGAATATAGCATCTTCCTAAATTGCATTATAATTAGTGTTATGATTTTAGTTCATTTTCAGTTGTTCCCTGTCTTGCTGCTTCAGACTGCGTTTTCCTGATTCACGTCCGCAGCGGGCCTACGGTGGCCGGCGTGAATGTGGGACTAGCCCCTCTCTCTCAATCATGGATGTATAATAAGAGCTCTTATAATACATCTATGCTCACAATGCAATGTGTGTTGTACGTGGGAAAATATGAGTGTTCATGTGTTCAATGTAGATGTAGATGTGACGACATGTGGGGCAGACAGCCCGCCGCCCCGCAGCAGCGTCATTTGAAATATTTTAAATGACGCTGCAGTGAGGCTACAGCGCGAGCTTGAAATTTACAGTCGGCAAAAGAGGGGAGACTTTCCTCCAACGCTAGCAAACTTGAAAAAATTAAGTGGATTTCATTATCAAGCACAGGGTACAAACCCTTTATTTGGAGGAGAAACTGGATTTAAAGCGCCTCGGAGCCCACCAGCCACGGAGTACTGTCATCACTCAAACTGCTGGTTAAATTAACCGCGGGAGGAAAAACCGCCATGCTGCCCTTTTCTGAGCCGTCAGCTGGTAAGTGAAAGTACATTTTGGTGGTTCTGGTCCGTGCATTGGCCATATTGTTGTGCTGGATCGATTGATGTAGATGGTGACGAGTGTCAGTGTGTCCGTGCTTATCTACTGAGGTTGTTGTCATAAAGTTGTTGTCACAGAATAGATTAGTATCCTTAAAAAGTTGTCTTTGCACTTCGTTGTAGTGTCGAGCTCTTTGCTGTTCGTTCATGGCCATGTAGGCTGATTTGTTCTGAGCTTGGCTGTGTCGGCTTATGACGATATAATATCGCATTATTAATGAATCAATATTACAGAGAGGTTGTGCTTCAGTGATGCGTTCAGGCGCCTCGTTCCTGAACGCATCACTGTCGTGAGTCAACCAGCCAACTTCAGCTAATGCTTTCTAGAGATCGTGGCTTTTCCCAAACTGAATAAATACAACACATATAAACACAAAACTGCTTTGCTAGCTCAATCTCGTTGTAACTAAGATATTAGTTGAGAAAAATATTTTTCCATGGACAGATTTAGCTACGACGTCCACAAACTTCACATATATTTTTAAGCTAGTAGCGCCACAGCACCGGCACAGCTGATGGAGGATGCTGGAGTGGAAGCTGAGATAAACTCTCAACTGAAGGGAAAATGGTTAAGTTTAGCTGTGTGTGGGGGAGCCAGATAATGATGAAGAGTGAGGAAGGGTTCAGGTTTTTCTGTGTGTAACTCGTCTCAGTCTCAGAGTTCAATCACCCGGTAAAGGGTCCGTTTTGTTTTCCCCACAACCCCTAATCAGTTCAGTTCAATCCACTTTCACAAACATTAAAGAAAGACAACTCAAAACTCCACTCCGGGTTTTCACCGCAGATCCCCCACAAAACAAAACAAAACAAACCAAAGACACTAGCAAAGCCACACATAATATTTTTAGTGATAAGGCTTTTTTCATTTGAACACGGCTAGGTGTGCTGTTGTAAATGTCTAGTTGACCAATCAGATTGCTTGGTGGGAACTACGTGTTGTGTAATTTAGGCTTGTGACAGTGGTGATGTAACTTGTGTAATTTCTCTCTCTCTCATTCACTCTCTCTCTCTTCCTCTGTTTATGTGTACAGGACCTGCTAGAAGCCACTTTGTTGTTAAAAGTGTTTTGTGGAGCCATGCATGGACCCATAACATGTTAAAAACACATCAGTAGCAAGAGCAAGTACTGTAGTTTTCCTGGTATGTCGCCTATCTATTGAAGTAGTTGTTGCCCCACCAATTTTTTAAAAACACCACTGCTCATGCCAATGTGTTGCTCAGTTCTCAATCGGTGGTGATTCCACTGTCTGACAAACTCTAGGCAAGATTGCTGGATTCTTCCGAGATAAACATAATGTAATGCTCAGACTTGCGCTTCATTATTTGAATCAAGAATTCCTACACTCTCCATGTACTGAAATAGTTGTCAGTAGAAGTCAGAGACAACTCTATTGCCACCCGCCCACAGCCTCTCAATCCGTTGATTATGAACACTTCTAGCAGCTATATAACTCCCCCGGTCCGCACCCCTGTTCTCAATCATAAACCTTGCCACATCTACATTTTCTCCCACTCTGTCCCCTCTGACTCTGAGTGGCAAACCAAACTGAGATACACCATTGCAGAATAAAGAAAGAACAGTTGAAGCACGCTTGTTTGTGCAACATTCCAAATAAACAACTGTAGCCATCAATGCATCCATGGAAAACAAATCTCCAGGTGATCAGTTTATGATTGGAGTCAATGTGCCTGTAATGAAAATGGAAAACAAGGTTAAAGTGACTACAGAACACATATACAACTGCACGGTTGGTCTTCATCTAGAGACTGATCAGCCTACTACGCTGTTTTATCTCTGTTGTATATAGTAATGGGTGTAGCCGTCTGTCCGTGTGTTAGCATTGTGGCTGGATTTGCACAAAGCTTTGTAGAAGGTTCATTGTAGGTCAACTTCGAATTGATTAAATTTCCACAATCATCCACCAAATGGGGGCGCTGTAACCCTGACCAATCACTAAAAGGCGTAACTTCCGAACGGATTTCACGTAACACCACAAAACTTTGTAGAAAGGTTGGACATGGGCCGAGGAAGAACTGATTAACTTTCCACCTGGATTGTCCTTAAATGGATATTTCATTTTAGTAAAACCTGTCAAAATTCAGCAGTCTTACTTCTATCAAAGTGCATCTACAAGTAGAGTAGCAGCAGTAGATAGCTCCTTGCGTTAGCCAACGCAACAGTTAGCTTGTTGTAGCAGCCTGAAGGACTCTTTATACATCCATAGAAGGACTGTTAAGGACTGTCGTTAAGCTAATGGGAGAAATTATCTGGACTGGGCAGCGCAGCAGCAGCAGGACGCTGACGGGAGGCTGGGGAGAGAAGCAACCGGAGAAACAACCAGCAGAGTTAGCGTGTTTGTCATTGTTGCCAATGATATCAGACTGGTTAACCAGCAGCCACAAAGTTCTGTTAACTAACAAACAAGATGACCAACAGCTACAAATGGACGTTATGACATGAATACTTCATCTCCATGATAGAAAGAAGAAGACATCAGATAACGTGAGTCAGATACAGCTTCTCTCTCTCTGTCTCTTTGGTCGCTAATTTCATCTCTGATGGTTAAATGTCTCTGTGTGGCTTTTTTTGTGTTTTTTATCTCCTTAACAAGAATGCAGCAGAGATCATATAATGTGTTGTGGGTAACGTTAGTTTGCTTGTTGAAGTTACAGTGAGCTGTCTTTTTAATTGAGTGGTTGTTCAGTCACCTGTTGATGTTGTATGATTAGTGTGCAGGAGGTCTGGCTGCTGCTTCTGACAGTTTCTTTAGTTCGTTTTTAAGCTGAGTCGTATATTGAGTAATAAGCTTAAAGTAACTAGAATAACAAGTGTTTACTAGTGGTGTAACAGATTGTAGTTGATCCGTGATGCGTACGGATCGCCCCCCACAGTTCGGCAGGCATATGAACTGCGGATTAATTGCAAAATTTAATGTCTCAGTTAAACTAGACATTTTAGAGACAAAGTAAACAAACTGCTGTAAGTACAAGTCATAGACAGACAGCGTGTCGTTAACGTTAACAGGGATTTTGAAGAGCAACAATCAAACCAGCATGTAACAGGTCCGATGTGACATTTGAGTTATGTTTAGCTGCTGTTTAATGTGCTGCAGCTGAGCAGCTAATTAGCATCTAGCTGCTAACTGATGTTAGCGGTGAATGTTTATCATCAAGTTTTGATGACGTGGACAGAGGCTGTTTCATTCACTGTTTAAAAGAGGAAGGTTTCATGCCTCATATTGCAATATCTAAGCTTTAAATATTTTATATTTATTTTACTTTATTTCATTTAGACATTGGACATCTTAAATGTTGTTTTCATTTAAGACCATGGGCAAAAGTTCCTTGCTGTTTCTGGCTGTAAGTGTGTTACAGAATAAATGGAAAACGCTGATCCTAATAATGATCCGATCCGTGACTCAAATCCATGATACGATCCAAACCGTGAGTTTTGTGTTCATGTTAACACCCCTAGTGTTAACATATCAGCTTTGTAGACTATATTTTGTATGTGATGCATATAGATCAGAGTGTGTAAGTCATTGACTTAAGTCATTAAGTTGATACATGCATTAATACTTTCTGATGTGAACCCACACTTTTAGATCTGTGAATGTTTTTAGTGTTGTCTTTCTAGTATTCAGCACTGATCTGAACCTGTATCACATTATAAGCTTTGTGCTACTTAATATATTTCTGTACACTAAGAAAATACACAGGAAACACGTGTAAATCATGTGATATGTTGTCTGTTTTTGATGAGAACATAAATCTGTTGACGCGAAAGAACAATACTATAAATCTGAATTCCACTTTGTTGGTAAAATGACACATTTGATCCACTCCATGGCTAAAATAAGCTCTTCTTTGTTTAGAGACATTATGTATATGCTAGATATTCTGCCCTTTGTTTGAGTGCAAGTAGTTTTTTGTGTTCTGCAGTGCCCCCTCCTGATCATTCAACAGAAGTAGTTACAAAAACAGGAAGCTTCCTCCAGAGCTAACCAGACAGAGTAGAGAGCTCATGTGTTGGTATCTGCTGCAGCTATTTATTTTCAACATTGTTGCCTTGGACACTATTTGTCCGTGAGTATTATGTGTTAGCGATTTCTTTACACTATATACATCGTATATTTGCTGTGTATTTGTTTTGAGGTGACTAAATTGATGACTAGCATAGCTGCAACCTGTTAGCTGACCTGTTTTGCTTAGTGACACAGCATTTTTATTTCTTACATAGTCATGTCAGTGTAATGAATATTGTTCAGATTCTGATTTCTGTTTGCATTTGTGCTTTGTCGCAGTTTTACAGTAAATGTGGATCTTCATTAAACATGCAAGAAAAGTTACGCCTTGTGTTTATTGGAGGACTGCAGACTGTTGGCTAACTGTCTAGCTTTGGATAAAGACTACTCATTGCGAGGACAGTATAGTAAAAGGACAAGAGCACAGCGGGCACAATTAAACAAGATAACACAGTATGCAGCAACAATGAGTCTACGGTCAGGCAAACAGTATCAGCCAGCCCCTCAGCAACAGGAAGAGGGAGGGGAAAAGCAGCAAGAATCTTATCAAAGTGCTGATGCCCACTCAAAGTCAGCACATTCACAGTCGTCAAGGCGGTCAAGTCGAGCCTCCTCAGCCAGTTCTTCAGCATTAAAAGCTCGTGCCAAAGCGGAGGCTGCCCGTGCTCAGCTTACTTATGCACAAAAGGAGGCTAGCATCATGAAACAGAAAGCTGACCTTGAAGCAAGTCTTCATATTTTACAAAGCCAAAGAGCTATCGCTGCCGCTACAGCAGAAGCTGCTGCCTATGAAGAAGCTGGTAAATCTGTAATGAGTGAACTCAGTCAAGATTTACTAGAATTACCTATCAGTTCAGCCCAGCGCACCTCTGACTATGTCCAGCAGCATTCAAACGCATACTCTGGGGAAATCCCATTCAAGGTTGATCCTCTAGGCTGCCACAAGATGGCGCTTGAGCAATGTAAAATGGGCTTAAATGAAGCAGCCACCCAACATGATGAGAAAAACAGAGATGCTGATAAAGGACAAACTAATGTCAAACAAGAACAACAAAGGGAGGAATTAGGAGTTAAAATGTACTCCCCACGACCAACAGGACAGTCCTTTTACCCTCAAAGGGAGGCCACATCCGAGCCTCAGGGTGTGCAAGAAATAACAAAGTATCTAATCCGTCGCGAAATGATGAGTGCAGGTTTTCTCAAATTCAATGACCGTCCTGAGAATTATTGGTCATGGAAGGCATCATTTCAAAGTGCTACCAATGACCTACACCTTTCAGCCAGAGAAGAAATAGATTTATTAGTAAAATGGCTTGGTTTAGAGTCTTCAGAGCAGGCTAAGAGAATTCGCTCTGTGCATGTGTTCAACCCTGCAGCAGCCCTCCACTTAGTCTGGCAACGACTAGAAGAAAGTTATGGGTCACCGGAAGTAGTTGAACATGCACTGCTAAAAAAGATTGAAGATTTTCCTAAACTTACCAACAAAGATAATGTCAAGCTAAGAGAGTTGGGTGACATTCTTCAGGAGATAGAGTGTGCAAAAGAAGGTGGATATCTGCCAGGCTTGTCTTATATGGACACGGCTCGTGGAGTAAATCCCATTGTGGACAAGCTACCTCACAGCTTACAAGAGAAATGGATTGCCACGGGTTCTAGATATAAGGAGGAACACAGAGTCGCATTTCCCCCTTTCAGTTTTTTCTCCAGCTTTATAAGACAGCAGGCAAAAATAAGAAACGACCCTAGTTTTGCCTTTACACCACCCAGCAACCAGAGTTCAAAAACTGAGAAATACATAAAAAGTGGCAGCAGAGCTAGTGTAAATGTACACAAAACTGACATTCCACAAGAGTCCTCAACTATCCAGAGTAGCTCTGTTGAGAAGAAAATGGAAAGTCCTGATAAGCAATGCCCCATACATAAAAAACCCCACCCTCTCAGAAAATGTAGGAGTTTCAGAGCTAAGTCTTTGGAAGAGCGGAAATCATTCCTGAAGGAAAAGCACATTTGTTTCAAGTGTTGTGGGTCAACGCAGCATCTGGCAAAAAACTGCAGAGAGACAATTAAATGTATGGAGTGTGGTAGTGAAAGACACATTTCAGCTCTACATCCTGGCCCTCCTCCCACTGCAAAGGAAACCATCGAAGCCGAAACATGTGATGGCGGGGAGGTGAATGAAAATGTAGTCACTCCAGTCACATCCAAATGCACAGAGATTTGTGGTAATGTAGATATTCAATGCTCATGCTCCAAAATCAGCCCTGTGATAGTGTATCCTGCTGGAAAAAGAGAGGATGCAAGGAAAATGTACGCAGTGCTTGACGAGCAGAGTAATAAGTCACTTGCCAAATCTGAGTTTTTCCATCTTTTTAACATCACAACCTCATCAGAACCGTACACACTGAAAACCTGCTCTGGCGTAGTCACAGCTATGGGCAGAAGAGCTAAAAACTTCATGATTGAATCACAGGATGGAAAAATACGACTCCCCCTCCCAAAATTAATTGAATGTGATATGATTCCTGATGACCGCAGAGAGATTCCATCCCCTGACGTAGCACGTCATCACTCACACCTACAGCGAGTTGCAGACAAGATTCCGCCTGTGGATCCAGATGCTCCCATCCTTCTGCTCCTGGGTCGAGATATACTGCAGTTGCACAAGGTGAGGGAGCAGATCAATGGACCTAACAGTACACCTTATGCGCAGCGGCTAGACCTTGGGTGGGTCATAGTGGGTGAAGTCTGTCTGGGGGCAACTCATAAGCCAACAACTGTTAATGTGCTAAAAACGCATGTTCTCAGTAATGGTCGTTCATCCTTCCTCAGTCCATGTCCAAACAAAATCCTGGTGAAGGAGAATTTCAACCACATGCCATCTCATCACAGCTGTTCTCCATCTTTTTGTTCTGAGGAAGAATACCACAGGGGGAACATAGACAAGCTGGGATCTGCAGTTTTTGAGAAAACTAGAGATGATGACAAGCCAGCACTCTCAATGGACGATCAAGCTTTCCTTGACATAATGGAGAGAGAAGTTTATCAGGATGAAGGGAACAGCTGGGTGGCACCGTTACCATTCCGCTCCCCCAGACAGCGACTTCCAAGTAACAGAGATCAAGCGATGAAGCGACTTTCTTCTCTCAGGAAAATATTGGACAGAAAACCTGTAATGAAGAAGCAGTACATTGACTTTATGAAGAAAATGCTTGAAAATGACCATGCAGAGCCTGCTTCTTCACTGGAGAA
This sequence comes from Thunnus thynnus, assembly GCF_963924715.1. NCBI lineage: Eukaryota > Metazoa > Chordata > Actinopteri > Scombriformes > Scombridae > Thunnus > Thunnus thynnus. The sequence continues at coordinate 118,742 of NW_027095882.1, read as the reverse complement.
ATATAAAGAAAATTGGTACTTACCATCATTCGGGGTATACCACCCCCAAAAACCTGATCAGTTGAGAGTGGTGTTTGACTCAAGCGCTGAACATGATGGAGTGTCTTTAAACAAAGTGCTTCTTAGCGGACCTGATTTGAACAACACCCTCTTGGGCGTTCTCCTCCGCTTCAGAAAAGAGTCTGTAGCATTCATAGCTGATGTGCAACAAATGTTCTATTGTTTCGTGGTACGTGAAGACCACAGAGACTACCTCAGATTTCTATGGTACGAAGATAACGACCTCAGCAAAAATGTGAGAGACTATAGAATGAAAGTTCACGTGTTTGGAAACAGCCCCTCACCAGCTGTGGCCATCTATTGCATGAGGAGGGCTGCATTTGAGGGTGAGAGAGAACACGGCCTTGATGCCAAGCAGTTTGTAGTGAGACATTTTTATGTCGATGATGGTCTTGCATCTGTACCTACCCACGAAGAAGCTATCGACATCTTGACAAATACTCAAAAGATGTTAGCAGAGTCCAATCTGACATTACATAAGATAGCATCCAACAGCCACAAGGTCATGGAAGCTTTCCCAGCACATGAGCGAGCCACAGATTTGAAGGATTTGGACCTCAGATTGGATGATCTCCCTCTACAGCGTAGTTTGGGAGTCCTGTGGAGCCTGAAAACAGACAGTTTCACATTCCAAGTTTCCAAAGAGGAAAGACCATACACTCGGAGAGGTGTTCTAGCCACGGTCAACAGTTTGTATGACCCTTTAGGGTTTGTGGCTCCTGTGACAATGCAAGGAAAAGCCCTACTCCGTGAACTCTCAGCTGAGCAAAATGGCTGGGATGAACCACTGCCTTCGGAAAAGGAGGAAGAATGGAACAGATGGAAAGAATCTCTAAAAGATCTCCAATGTCTTCAGATAGCAAGGTGCTATGTTCCTTTTTCACAGTCCTCCGCCCAAAGAAGAGAACTGTGCATCTTTTCAGATGCATCTACAATGGCTATCGGAGCTGTAGCTTACTTAAGAGCCATTAATAATGAAGGTCAGTGCCATGTAGGGTTTATCATGGGCAAATCCAAACTAGCCCCACGGCCTGCTCACACTGTACCACGGCTGGAGTTATGTGCAGCTGTTCTGGCTGTGGAACTGTATGACCTACTAAGAGATGAGATTGACGCTGACATGGATGCTGTCAAATTCTTCACTGACAGTAAGATAGTCCTCGGCTACATATATAACAACACCAAGAGGTTTTACACATATGTTGCCAATAGAGTGACTCGCATCCGAAAATCTACACATCCTGAGCAATGGCACTATGTCTCTTCAGAGAACAATCCAGCAGATCACGCAACAAGGCCTGTTCATGCTTCCCAACTTCAACACACAAACTGGTTTTCTGGACCATCATTCCTAGCACAATCCAAGCCAGAACCATCACAGTCAGACATCTTCTCTCTGATAGATCCTGAAGCAGATGTAGAGGTACGGCCTGACGTCACATCTCTAATCACTAAAACTTCAGAAGTCCAGATAAAGTCACATCGCTTTGAAAGGTTTTCTCATTGGATGACCTTGTGTCGCACCATGGCATCACTAATTCGTGTTGCAGCATCATTCAAGAAGACATCTGATCAAAGCAAATGCCGTGGATGGAAGTGTTACAGTGAGCCGAGCACCGTGAGTGAGCTCCACAGAGCAAAGTCTGTGATTATTCTCACTGTGCAGCATGAGATCTTCAAGGAAGAATTCAGATGTGTTAATATGAAGCAAGCACTGCCAAAACAAAGTCCACTCACAAAGTTAAACCCCATTCTTGACGAAGATGGATTACTCAGGATTGGAGGTCGCCTGGGATCGGCAACTCTTACAAAGGAAGAAAAACATCCACTTATCATCCCCCATACTCACCACATCGCCTCTCTCTTGGTGAGATACTACCATGAGAAGGTAGCTCACCAGGGCCGTCATATCACAGAAGGAGCGATTAGAGCAGCAGGATTGTGGATTATCGGGAGCAAACGCCTGGTCTCATCAGTTATCTACAAATGTGTCATCTGTCGTAGGCTTAGAGGAACACTTCAGATCCAAAAGATGGCAGATTTGCCAGCTGACAGACTCTCACCAATGCCACCCTTCACCAATGTCGGTCTTGATGTTTTCGGTCCATGGACTGTGTTGACACGTCGCACAAGGGGAGGCAGTGCAGACAGCAAACGGTGGGCAGTTCTTTTCACATGCATGTCAACAAGAGCTGTGCACATCGAACTTGTTGAATCAATGTCCACATCCAGCTTCATTAATGCATTGAGAAGATTTTTCTCTATTCGTGGACCTGCAAAACTTCTCCGCTCAGACAGAGGTACTAATTTTATTGGTGCCTGTAAAGAATTGAGTATTGATCACAGGGATGCTACGCTGAACAGTTACCTTCAGGAAAAAGGCTGTACATGGCAATTTAATCCCCCATATTCCTCACATATGGGTGGTTCATGGGAAAGACTTATTGGTGTTGCAAGACGAATCTTGGATGCAATGCTTATTCAGTCTGCACATACTCGAGTCACACATGAAGTACTGAGTACCTTAATGGCTGAGGTGATGACAATAATGAATGCAAGACCATTGGTGTCATTGTCTACAGACCCCGACATGCCAACTGTCCTTACACCAGCAATGATCTTGACTCAGAAGACGAGTGCTCTATCAGCACCCTCCGGCACCTTTAACCCAACAGAGCTCCACACAAAACAGTGGAAACAGGTTCAGTGTCTTGCAGACGCCTTTTGGAAGAGATGGAGGGGGGAATACCTTGCCACTCTTCAGAATCGAAGGAAATGGACAGAGGACAAGCCCAACATCAAAGTTGGAGACGTTGTCTTGCTCAAGGATCACCAAGCTCACAGGAACAACTGGCCTGTAGGACTTGTTATTAAGACATTCCCCAGCAAAGACAACAAGGTTCGCAAGGCAGAAGTAAGGACAGCAAAAGAAGGGAGTGTGAAAGTGTTTCTGAGACCGATATCAGAGATGGTTGTCCTTTTGTCTGAGGGACAATAGAAAATGGACAATTTACATGTTAATGTTTGTATCTCATTCATTGTCTGTTAGTGGTACAATAGTATTGTGCCAGGCGGGGAGTATTCTGCCCTTTGTTTGAGTGCAAGTAGTTTTTTGTGTTCTGCAGTGCCCCCTCCTGATCATTCAACAGAAGTAGTTACAAAAACAGGAAGCTTCCTCCAGAGCTAACCAGACAGAGTAGAGAGCTCATGTGTTGGTATCTGCTGCAGCTATTTATTTTCAACATTGTTGCCTTGGACACTATTTGTCCGTGAGTATTATGTGTTAGCGATTTCTTTACACTATATACATCGTATATTTGCTGTGTATTTGTTTTGAGGTGACTAAATTGATGACTAGCATAGCTGCAACCTGTTAGCTGACCTGTTTTGCTTAGTGACACAGCATTTTTATTTCTTACATAGTCATGTCAGTGTAATGAATATTGTTCAGATTCTGATTTCTGTTTGCATTTGTGCTTTGTCGCAGTTTTACAGTAAATGTGGATCTTCATTAAACATGCAAGAAAAGTTACGCCTTGTGTTTATTGGAGGACTGCAGACTGTTGGCTAACTGTCTAGCTTTGGATAAAGACTACTCATTGCGAGGACAGTATACTAGATGTGTTTAAAGAAGCAGCCTTTTCACCACTCAAGCAAATTGTTTTATTGGCATATAAAATTGCAAATTATGTACAATAATTCATTGTTCGAACAGCAGTGATTTGCGTCTGACGCATCTAGGTCGCGGAAGTGGTACTCAAAAAACTCGTCCAGGGTTGGCAGGTCTGACTTTGTGATATAAGCATGAAAATCAGCAATATTATATGTAGGCTATAGTTTTCCGTGCTGTACCATATCTAGTGCAGATTGAGCTGGACCTCATGGGGGGCTTGCCTATTTGTACTATCTGCTAGTTTTTCCTGGACTACACCTTGATAGTGACTCAAGATAAAACAAATCAACATTTACCATTTACCTAAGATCAATGAAAATTTGAATATATTTAAACTTAAATTCAATTTTATAGCCTTATCTGAGACATGGTTAAATCAAGAGAAAGGTATTGATTTCCATATTGACGGTTTTGAGCTTCTTTATATCAATAGAACCAACAACAGGGGAGGGGGTGTGGCCCAGTATGTGGACAGTGACTTGAGATGCAAACCAGTCGAATATATGACAACTGTAATTGATGATTTAATGGAATGCATAACCATGGAAATTGAAGCAAGAGGGATGAGGAATATACTTGTGTATACAGAACATCGGGGTCACATGTAGAAACATTTTAAGATAGTTTGAAAGAATTAATATAAATAAAACATCTGCAATCTGTGGAGATTTATTTAATATTGACCTCCTAAATGTATCTAAACATAAAACATCAGATTTTCTGGATGCATTATATAGAAGAGGGCTATACCCATTGATCACCAAGCCCAGTAGAAAAACCTCCATTTGTGCAACATTAAGCGACTATTTATCTGTGTTTGCAATATATGATTAATATGAAATATGATAAATATATGACTTATCATTGTATGATAAACATTGTCCAACAACACCATGTTAACATAAACGTGGTTATAATAAAAAGCCTTGGATAAAAAATGGGCTTACAAACTTTATGCAAAAAGAAAAACAAACTTTAGAGAGATTTCATAGCAGCCAGGTGATAAAGAAGTTAAAGCAGGAGGAGGAACAATCCTGTTTGTGTGTCAGTGAACATCTGGAGCATCTTAACAAGATTGTGTAGTAGCTCCTAAAGAAATGAGCCCAGAAGAGAGTAGAGATTAGGGTTGTGCCCGAATACAAATCATTTAGTCAGCAAAGCACGTATAGTGTTTTTTTTTTAACTAAAATTTGTTTCATATAAATATTTTAAAAATTATTTGTATTCGGGAAGAAACCCCCCCCAAAAAACATGTCAAATACCAGCACGCATGTCTGTTACATCACTATCTCAGTCTCTCTCTTCTGCTCCGCTGTTACATCTATCAGCAGGTCTCAATGAGGGGAGTCACATCCACCTGCTACATGATGCACATTTCCTTGTTTGAACATCACTCCCGGAGCTGGGGGTGTTCCCCAGAGAAGTCGCTAAAGAGATGGGTGGATGAGGAGGGAGGAGCAGCTAAAGAGACGGGAGGAGGAGGAGGAGGATGGAGTATCCTTGTGGAACATTTAAAATGGTGAAGATGCTCGAATTTTGGTTAATGGCAGGGGTACCAGGCAGGGTCGTTCTGACCCCACCAAGTATGAATGGATGAACCAGTTAAGTTAATGTTGCTCGTTCTGATAACTTTGGCTGCTGTCCGTTTGCTTTTGAGAGCTCTGAGTGGGCTAGGGAGAAGGATCCGCCACTCTTAACTGCGATCCAAGCGACGAGAAGCGATTAAGCCAACTGACCCCTCTAACCGACTGTGATAGGACAGGTCACCTGCTGTCATAGAAGGAAAGATGTGGTCCACATCTAGGGCGAGTGGAGTAGTTGCCAGGAGCAGGCTATTACTCAAGAGGAAGGAGGAGGAGAGCCCGGCTGGGACTCCTAAAAGAAAGAAGGTACCATCTGGAGCGAGGGCTCTTTTCCCGGCTGGGAAAAGAGCAGGCATGATCTTCCTAAGCACGGAGAAGGGATGGAAACCCAAGCGGGCTAGCAAGGGTCTTCCATCGACAGTCATGGTGGGCCTCCGGGTGCCATGGCTAGTCCAACCGTGCAGGTTGTGCGCTGCCAGTCTGGGCTCGGTGAGGGCCGCCCAGACTCACTTGAGGAAAGCACACAAACCAAGGGTGATTCTTTTCATCTGCGGCAAGTGTGCTGGTACTCACAAGACCCCACACCGAGCGACGTGCCACGCAGCGAAGTGTGGGGCAACCCAATCCGGAGCGGGTACCATCACGGGGTTTGCCTGCAATACATGCCCTAAATCTTTCTCCTCACAGAGGAGCCCCTTGGCCCATCAGAGGAGGAAACACCTGGGCTTGTATGTCAGCAAGGCAAGAGAGCGGAAGGCTAAGGCGGCAACCGACAGTGGGTGGACCCAGGCCGAACTGGCAACCCTGGAACGCGTGCATAGCGACCTCGGCGGAAAATCTGGGTTCCTCGAGGCAGCGGTTTCGGCCCTCCCCCACTACAAGAAGGCCCAGATGCAGCGAAAATGGAGGAGCCTCAGGAGGCGGAGGAGAAAAACTGTGGATAAGTCCCCCACAGCGGTTGCCTTAGGGAAGTTGCCGGACCTCAGTGAGGAGCTGCCTCTCAGAGCCCCGGTGGCCCTGGTCAAGGAGCACCTTGCAAAGACCTTGCAGGTGAACAGTGCTGATGGCGTGTCACCACTGACCTCCTCCTGCAAGGCAACCAACCGTTATCTGAGGAAAGTACTCGCGGATTCGGGGCCACGCTCGAATCGTGAGTACGGGAAGGAACACCTGGTCGGATCGTCAAAAACGCCTCAAAATGAACAAGAGGCTCCGATACAAGAACTTGCAGACGCTGTATCGGAGCAACAGAAGCTCTGCTGCGAGGTTGGTGCTCGATGGCAGGGAACAAACGGTCTGCCGTATTGATCCCAGACTGGTCACTGAGACATACAAGGGGATATGGGAGAGAGACGACAGTTTCGTGGGCCTTGGTTAGTTCGCCTCCTTGCCGGAGGCGGACAACTCGTCCCTATGCCCTCCCATCTCACGGCTGAGGCGCTACAGGCACTTCGGAAGATGGACCAGGCGAGTGCGCCTGGTCCCGATGGCGTTGGACGGCCTCGGACGGTTGCCGAGGTGCCTCAAACAGAGCCGAACCACCTTGATCCCCAAGTCTAGTGATCAGAGTAAAGCCGGCGACATTAACAACTGGCGCCGCATTACGATCGGCTCGGTAGTCTTGAGAGCGTTCTCAAGAGTCTTGACCATGAGACTGACCGAGGCTTGCGCCATCCACCCTCGTCAGCGGGGCTTCACAGAAGCGCCAGGCTGCTCCGAGAACCTGGCCATCCTCGACAGACTTATCCGGGTAAGTCCCAGAGGAAAACATTGGCTGTCGTGTTCATCGATCTGACCAAGGCATTCCACACTGTCTCCCACAAGCATATTGCCGAGGTGCTTGAGAGACGTGGAGTGGATGAGTTGATTAGAGGACTCATCCGAGACTCCTACAGGAATTGCTTCTCGACAATAAAGACTGCTCAAGGCGACACCAGGAAGATCGGGATCAAGGTGGGTGTAAAACAAGGCAATTCAATGTCTCCTCTGCTCTTCAACCTGGCCCTCGACCCACTTCTCCACATGTTGGAGAAGCTGGGGGTGGGGTTTAGTGTTGAGGGCACCGCCATCACCTCACTGGCGTTCGCGGACGACCTGGTGATTCTGAGTGACTCGTGGGAGGGTATGTCCAGGAACTTGGAAATCCTGGACAGATTCTCGGACCTTACGGGCCTGAGGACCAATCCCACCAAGTGTCATGGATTCCTTATTGGGAGCGACGGCCCAAAACGATACACAGTCAACGACTGTGACGCTCGGTCACTCTCGGGAATGCCCATTCACATGGTGGGGGAGCAGGAATCGGCGAAGTATCTGGACATCCTGATAAATCCCTGGAAAGGGATCCTGAATCCCCCACTAAGAGATACAATAAAAGACATGACGGACAAGATATCCAAGGCCCCCCTGAAACCATCTCAGAAGGTCGAGCTTTTGAGAACGTACGCTATCCCACGGACGGTGTACGTCGCGGACCACGGCTCGGCCTCACAAACAGCGTTGGACGAGTGTGACAGGGACATTCGGACACAGGTGAAGAAGTGGCTCCACCTGGAGCCATTCACCACCGACGGGCTGCTGTACAGCAGATGTGTGGATGGAGGACTTGGTATCATGAGATTAGCTGCCCAGATCCCGGCAATCCAGCTAAGGAGGCTGTTGTCTCTATACAACTCGACCGATGAATGCACCAGGACGATCTCTAGAGCCTCCATCCCAGTGTCCCGGATATGGCAGCTCTGGCGGCAGGTGCTGCGGGATGGGGGCAGGCCGGACAAGAACAGTCGGCCGGACTTGGATCAGACCGATGTCAGCAGGGCGAGCACGTCGGCGTGGAGATCGTGTGCGTTCGACAAGTGGTGTAAGTTGATCAAGCAGGGCGTGGGAACGGTCATGTTCAAGAGCGACAAGATCTCCAACGGCTGGACCCGGGATCCCGAAAAGCACCGGCTTACACAATCGGAATTGATCATGGCACTGCAACTCTATACTAACACACTCCCTACCCTTTCGCTGCTGTGGAGAGGAAGGGGGCCCAAGGAGTCGCAACAGTGCAGACTTTGTCAACAAGAGAAGGAGACCGTGCAGCATATTATTGGGAACTGTGCGGAGCTCAAGAGGAACCGCATGGCCAGCCACAACAAGGTGTGCATGTTCCTCCAGAAGGAGGGTGAAGACTTAGGCTGGCACGTGATGAGGGAAAAGAATTTTTGGTAATGGCAGGGGTACCAGGTGGGGTCGTTTTGACTCCGCCCAAGCATGAATGGATGAACGAGTTAAGTTAATCTTGCTCGCTCTGATAACTTTGGCTGTTGTCCGTTTGCTTCTGAAAGAGTTCTGAGTGGGCCAGGGTGCAAGACCCGCCACTCTTGACTGCGATCTGAGCTACGACAAGCAATAAGCCAACTGACCCTTCTGACTGACTGTGATAGGACAGGTCGCCTGCTGTCATAGGAAGAAAGATGTGGTCAACCCCGAGGCGTGAACGTGTCTGTCGGCCGACGGCACGTGACGCTGGAGTAGGGGCGGCTCCTGGCAGTGCGGATATGGCAAGCGGAGTAGTAGTCCGGAGCAGACTACTACTCAGATGGAGGAAGGAGGAGAGCCCGGCTGGGACTCCTAAGAGAAAGAAGGTACCATCTGGAGCGAGAAGGGCTCTTTTCCTGACTGGGAAGTGAGCAGGAATGATCTTCCTCAGCACGGAGAGGGGATGGAAGCCCAAGTGGGCTAGCAAGGGACTTCCATCCACAGTCATGGTGGGTGTCTGGGTACCATGGCTAGTCCAAACGTGCCGGTTCTGCGCCGCTAATCTGGGCTCGGTGTGGGCCACCAAGACTCACCTAAGGAAAACACAAGCCAAGGGTGATTCTTTTCATCTGCGGTAAGTGTGCTAGTACTTTTAAGACCTCACACCGAGTGACGTGCCATGCGGCGAAGTGTGGGGCAACCCGATCTGGAGCGGGTTGTATAACGGGGTACGCCTGCAATACATGCCCTAAAACTTTCTCCCCACAGAGGGGTCTCTCGGCCCATCAGGGGAGGAACCACCTGGGTGTGTATGTCAGCAAGGCGAGGGCGCAGATGGCAAGGGTGGCAAAGGACGGTGGGTGGACATAGGCTGAACTAGCAATCCTGGATCGTATACACGATGACCTCGGAGGGAAATCTGGGTTCCTCAAGGCCGTGGATTCAGCCCTCTCCCAATATACGAAGGCCCAGATACAACAGAAGTGGAGGAACCTCAGGAGTTTGAGAGGAAAAGTTGTGGTTAAGTCCCCCACAGCCGTCGTCTCGGGTAAGTTGCCGGACCTTCGAAAACAGCTGCCCCCCAAGGCCCCAGTGGCCCTGGTCAAGGAGCACCTTGCCAAGACCCTGCCGGCTCACAGTGTTGACGGCATGTAACTGCTGACATCCTCCTGCAGGGCAATTAATGGATATGGAGGAAGGTACTCGCGAAGTTGTGGACACGATGCCACACTCGAGTCGTGAGTACGGGTAGAAAAACTTGGTCAGATCACCAAAAGCGCCTAAAGACGAAGAGACTCCGATACAAGAACTTGCAGATATTGTATCGGAGCAACAGAAGCTCCGCAGCGAGACTGGTGCTTGATGGCAGGGATCAAACAGTTTGCCGTATTGATCTCAAACTGGTGACTGAGACGTAGTGAGGGATCTGGGAAAGGGATGATTGTTTTGTGGGCCTCGGACAGTTTGCCTCCCTGCCGGAGGCGGACAAGACATGTGGGACAAGAAGGGCTAGAAGCTGGCCGATCTGTTTAACGCCATAATGTACAGTGGGCGTTTGCTGAGGTGCCTCAAGCAGAGGTCGTACGACCCTGATCCCTAAGTCTAGTGACCAGAGTAAAGCCGGTGATATCAACAACTGGCTCCCGATCGGCTCGGTAGTCTTGAGAGCGTTCTCAAGAGTCTTAACCATGAGACTAACCGAGGCATGTGCCATCCACCCTCGTCAGCGGGGCTTCACCGAAACGCCAGGCTGCTCTGAGAACCTGGCCGTTCTTGACAGACTTTTCAGGCTGAGTAAGTCCCAGAGAAAAACGCTAGCCATAGTGTTCATTGATCTGACCAAGGCCTTCGACACTGTCTCCCACAAGCATATCGCTGAGGTGCTTGAGAGATGTGGTGTGGATGAGTTAATCAGAGGTCTCATCAAGGACTCCTACAGGAATTACTACTTGACAGTAAAAACTGCTCAAGGCGACACCATAAAGTTCGGGATCAGGGTGGGCGTGAAACAGGACGTTCCAATGTCTCCGCTGTGCTTCAACCTGGCACTGGATCCACTTCTCCACAAGTTGAATAGGCTGGGTGTGGGGTTCAGTGTTGAGGGCACTTCCATCACCTCACTGGCTTTCGCCGACGATCTGGTGCTTCTGAGTGACTTGTGGGATGGCATGTCCAGGAACTTGGAAATCCTGGATAGGTTCTCAGATCTCACAGGCCTGAGGACCAACCCCACCAAGTGTCATGGTTTCCTTATTGGGAGCAACGGCCCAAAATGGTACACGGTCAACGACTGTGATGCTCGGTCACTTGCGGGAATGCTTATCCACATGGTGGGGGAGCAGGAATCTGCAAAATCTGGGCGTCCAGATAAATCCCTGGAAAGGGATCCTGGAACCCCCACTAAGAGAAACAATAAAAGATATGATGGACAAGATATCCAAGGCCCCTCTGAAACCATCTCAGAAGGTCAAGCTTTTGAGAACGTACGCCTTTCCACGGCTCGGCCTCTCAAACGGCGCTGGACGAATGTGACAGGGACATTGGCACACAGGTGAAGAAATGACTCCATCTGGAGCCTTTCACCACCGACGGCCTGCTGTACAGCAGGTGTGTGGATGGGGGACTTTTCATCACGAAAATGGCTGCACACATCTCAGCAATCCAGCTCAAGAGAATGATGTCTCTGTACAACTCAACCGACCAGTGCACCAAAACAATCTCCAGAGCCTCCCTCCCAAAGCCCGAGAAAATGAGTCGGCTGGACCTAGGGCAAATCGACACAAGCGGGGCAAACACGTCAGCCTGGAGAGAGAGAGGGTGTTTGACAACTGGAGCAAATTGGTGAGGCAGGGCTTGGGCACTGTTGTGTTCAGGAATGACAAAATCTCCAACAGCTGGACCCGGGACCCAGAGAAGCATCGGCTGAAACAATCCGAACTAATCACGGCACTGCAACTCCGTACCAACACACTCCCTAACCTCTCACTGCTGTCGAGAGGAAGGGGGCCCAAGGAGTCACAACAGTGCAGACTCTGTGAACAAGAAAAAGAGACCATGCAGCATATTATTGGGGACTATGTAAAGCTCAAAAGGAAATCCCCAGCAAAACAAAATATGTGACGACCTTAAAAAGGAGGATGAAGACATGGGCTGGCATGTGATGAGGGAAAAAAGACTTGTGTCTGGAGACAGTGTTACGGGAGTACTGGACCTCATCATGATCCGGGATCGCACTGCCTTGATTCTTGACGTGACTATCTGTTTGAAAAAACAGAATGCACGCTGTTGGATGTGGAGGAAAGGACTTCAGACTTCAAACTTCAGAGTACTTTATGTGATTATTAGTAAATGTCTTCTGATTTTGAAGCCATTATCCTTATTAATAAATGTAATATCCTTGTTTTGTGCAGGTGCAGGAGTGGATTGTCAGAAAGACGAACAAGTAAGGCAACACCATTATTAGTGTAGAGGAGCACAGGAATGCTGCACAACAAGTGGCCACGTTAGACCTGTCACAGGAAGAGGAGTTTGTAAGTTCATCAAGTTTCCTGTGCGAACCTGTTCAAAAGCAGAAATTAAATTGATGAACTATAGCAGCCATCTTTTCATCAGATATTATTTGTTTCAGGGACCAATGTTTCAGCTCTACCGACCTTTCTCAGGGCAACAACTGACAGACTTTTTCACCCTATATATCAACTCACCTGCCACAGGTGGCTCCTGATTAGCAATCAGCAGGTAAGGCACCTGACACACTTCCTGTTTCTTCCATATATGGTCTTCTTAGATATACCAAAAAACTGTACCATCATTAAAAGCTCCAGGAATATAACGATTTCATGAACAATAACAGACATCAAATATTTAACATTTCACTAACCAAGTGTGTGTGTGCGTGTGTGTGTGTGTGGTTGAGCGAGTGCAGAGAGCGAGCGGCAGAAACGTGACGTGAACGCAAGTGGAGCAAAGAAGAAGGTTAGCAGTAAGTTGTCAATAAGGCAGTAAATGTAGAGTACAGTCAGTTAATAAATGCTGCAGCTCCTCAAGACAAAGAAAATACTCGTCTATCAAAAGGGCTGCCAGCAATTCTTATTTTAGTGTCAATCTCAGCCGCTCTTTAACAGAGAACGGAGAAATGTCTGGCTGATGAGTCTCTGTCTTGAGTTTTTCCCCCGTTTTGGATTATTCCATCTTCTGGTGAAGACATATCTTCCACCACTCTCAAAAATAGAATCAGTATTGTGTTTATACATTAAGAGTCTTGCTGTACACTAAAATAATGATTTGTTGTAAGTACTGGAAACACAGTGCTCGGTGTTGACGTTGATTCCAGCCCTTCATTCTAACCAGTAACGCTCGTGTTACATCAGACGCCATCTTATGGTGAAGAAATAGATTACACTCTACAGTCGGTAGGCCTGTTGTGTTCATACATCAGGAGGGCTTGCTGTAAAACAATATGTCATGAGCATCTATGGCACAGGAGTCAGGGTGATTCAAGTCTTTTATTCTATAATGAGACACACAACCAGTCAGTTCAGGAGGACGGACAGACGGATCAGCACAGCTTGCTCCCACAACACCATGAAAATCCTTCTCTGCTGTAGGTTACTATGTTGGCTTGAAAGACTTTACATTGTGGTCGTATAGTGATACAATCATAATAAAATAAACTTACAAATGAAATAAAATAAATTAAAATGACTGTGTACCTTTTTACAATATCAATAACTCTCTATAACATCAATATCTACAGTATTATACCAAAACTAGAATGGATTCTTTACAGTAGAAAAGATGTCATTTAATCCCATGCAAGTTTTTATATATATATATATATATATATATATATATATATATATATATATATATATATATATATATATATATATATATATATATATATATATATTACATTTATGTTCCTCTGCTGCCACCTTCAGGAATGTTACAGTAACAGCAGACAAGCTGGTTTATCCCTGTTAACAAGCATGAATGAATCTGTTACCTATTAAATGGCTGATTTAACTTCACTCTGCTTCACATATCTGAACATACTGTAACGGACTGTGTTCATGTCAGTGTTTAACTGTTATGAGTGTTACTGTAAGAAACATTAGGTCCCAGCGTAAGTCACTGTACACAATGTCCTCTTCCAACCTGAAAGACCAGGTTAACTATAGAGAACATATTTGACCTTCAAAGGTCAGCAACACAATCACAGCCCAAACCTATGCAGTAGAAACATCTGGTCAACGTGAAGTGGAAACAATAACAATACAGGACTCTTACAGATAAAGTATTATCATGAATTCCACCCATATCAGTTCTTCTCTGTCTTGTTTCATACAACCAGAGTTGCCTGGTGCCGGGGACAGGAAGGAGCAGCAGAGGAAAGAGGAAGACGCCAGCTGCAAAAGAAGGTTTCAGCAAGGACAAGGCCAACTAAGACAAAGCTAACCGCTACTTCTCGCCAAATCAAGGTGAAGCTGTATTTTACAAAAACCGTGGAAGAAAATGTTGTGGAGATTGTACCATGGAACAAACATTTCAAGCATCTTAAATGCCTTGTTGATCAGTCTAAACCCAAAATCTGAACATCTGATCATATTCAGCACAAACTTTGACTCAGTTTCACAAAAAGATTGAAAACAACACGTGTGTTGAGCTTCACTTTGCAGCACATATGCTGAAGGCTGCAGCACATATGCTGAAGGCTGCAGCACATATGCTGATGCACATATATATGGAACCATGCTGCCATCTATTGACAAGAGTGAGTTAATGAATGCTTTGTAACCATGGATTTGTATTTTAGTCACCCAAGTGTTGTGATCTATTAACCTCATGGCCATATTTTAACAGTTAAATTTGATAAGCAGTTGTGTTGAAAGAATGTATTTTCTGAAGTAGTGGGAATGTAAAGACATAATTTTTGAAGCATTTGATTTTAAGGTTTTCTTTCATTGTTAAACAATATTTACATTGATTGCATTTATATTATGAAGCAAGGGTTATGTTTAACTCATATTTACATTTGTTTCTGAAAGCAATCAATCTAATCATCCTGCCTAACTTTATTTCTTTTCATCCTATTAAACTTTATTTCAGTAGATGGTTTGATATGTGTAAATAGTTTAAAGAAACAGTCAAGAAGTTTATGTATGGTTCATAATAAGTCAATTCTTCTAATTACAAACATTAACCTTCATATTAATGCTTCGTGATGTTTAAGCATACATCCTTCATTGAATCAAGTTTCCCAATGGTTTTACAAATATGATACAAGCTGCAGGACTGTTATTAATCAGAAAATATCATGAAAGACTTGAACATTATGAACATAATGTTTACAGCTTTAATGTGAAATAATAGGCAAGAATGACTTGAAGTGTGAGCTTTTGCATGTAAAACCTCAGAATTAGACTTCCCCAAAATTTCTCTATTCAGGAGACGCAGGCTGCAAACCATCAGGCACAGCTATCAATAATTTGGTGCAAAACCCTTTAGTACAAACCCAAACCTGTTTTATCCTAACTTAGAAAAAAGCCTCAAAGAGATTCCTCTTTGAGCTGGCCTCCTGGGGGAGAGTGTTAGATTCTTAAAACGTCTCCTTAATTTTTTTTTCATCTAAATATATCCATATTTAATCTTTCATTGCAACGAGTTTATTTGTTTTTGTTTTATTGGTAATATTAAGTCTCGTATTGCTACGTATAATAATTTGATTTTGAAGAAAACACATACAGTATTTTATTTTTAAGTAGACGCCACTGAAGATTTGAGCAGAGTCAGTCTAAACTTTATTTGGTACCACAGCCTGAATCCTCAAGGCTCCTCTGAGAGCAATACTGTAAACTGGAAGATAAGCCGGCCTAAAGACTCTTTCAGAGTGGCCTGAAACGGCTCGATTCTTTGCGCTTACGAAGACATACACACAGACCACAGCCTGATCCGGGCTCTTTCACTGCAACACCGCTGGTGATGCTGCACCAACAACGCTGGACCTGCCAAGATGACACCACTACCACGATGAAACACCTCAACAGTAAGGCATAACATGGCTTTATGATCAAGGGTTGATGTTTGTTACATACTCCCCCCCCTGCTGGATGGGATATGTATAGTCCTGCTACTGATCCTCTTGTTTGTGCTCTCTCCCAGGCGGCCTTAAGTGGATAATTGGGGGGAGGGCCTCTCTCATCTTCCCAGCCTGATCAACAGCAGCTTGTTTTGTGTGTTTGTGCAAAGAGGGAGGTGGAAAAAGAGTTAAAACAAAGAGAAAGAAAACAGGAAGATGGAAAAGTGTATTTTTAAGGTCTTTTGTTGCTTATGTTTTATTGTTTGTTTGTGTTTTACTGTTTTAGGGTCTTATTTTTTGACAGTTTTACTCTTGTGAAGCAGTTTGTGACCTTGCTCTGTGAAAGATGCTATACTAAATAAACTTTACTTACTAACTTACATGTTTATCAACATAACAGAAATCATCATATTTCAATAACATGAACCAAAATGCTATTAGTCGTGTATAAATATAAATCCTAGTGGACAAAGTTGAGCTGAAGCAGAAGCCAGAAGACAATATAATCCAGGTTTAATTAGCACAATGATGTATTTGAACTCTAATTCTAATATTCTAATGTGGTAACAAACCAAAGTAGTCAAAGTATATTTCTATGATTCACTCAGAACTTTGTTACAGAGGGTTTTAATTAAGTAAGATAAGCCACTAAAATCAATTTTATTGGTGCTTTGTCTACACAATATTACACCGTGCAAATAGAACTGCAGTAAGTTACTTTACTTAATAATAAATGTTCAGTTTCTTGTTGATACAACTTTAGTTGTTTATGTGTCGACTAAGTTTAGTTTTTCAGATTGTACTTTCCTGTGGTGGTGTTACCGTGGACTGTATTATATAAAGAGGTGTTTCTGATATTTTGTCCACCTCATAAGCATCCCATAATAAATGCAAGCAACTTTTCTTATTGTAACTTAACAGTCAGAGACTTCATCAAGATCAGAAACATCATGGTGTGGTGGAATCCAATCAGGAATAGTTCGCTGAGTCATTTGATGAGAGACAGATTTGTCAACCGTGTGGACAATCAAACCTCTGATACACGGGATCAAACAACAGCCACAAAATACAAACACATTGAACCAAGCAAACCACACCGTCCAGGACGTCTGAATGGATTCCATGGTCATCGTTCGGGTTCCATCGTAGATCCCACGATGGTGACACTAAGATTCACTCAGCACGTCACTTAGTTGGAGCTCGGCCTGCTCTTGTCGGACAGTATGCCGATACTGTCACTTCTACTTCTCTTCCTGGTCTGTGAGTGGATGTCTTTGTGTTGGTCACCTGAGAGCAGCGATCCGCCTACACTCTCGTAGAGTCCTCAATCGCGCTGTGGTGACTTACTCTGTTGTTGATGTCTCTGGTGGAGGTGGAACTGTTTTGCAGTGGTTGGCATGGATCCAGGTGACTCTTTCAGCTACCTTTACTGCCGTCTGTGTGGTCAACAGCACCTGGAATGGGCCCGTCCACCACTTAGAGCGCCAAGCCTTTCATCACTATCCAGTCAAAAGGCTGCCGGCCATGAAGGGGTCCTTTGGCTGGAGTTGGTACTGCTTCTTTCACTTGATTTGCTGAAGGAAAAAAACTTCAATCCATTTGGAAAACATGTCAACAATTACCAGACAATATTTCTTTCCTTCACTTGGTGTTAGTTCAATGAAATCCATCTGTAAGTGATCAAATGGTTTATCTGGTGAAGGGTGTGCACCTTGTGGTGTTTGAATACTTCTGCCAATATTGTTCGTGGCACAGATAACACATGATTGACTAAATTTTGGGGCATAGTTAGTAAAAGTCTTTGTGAACCAGTGTTGTGAAATAGTATCCATCATCCCTCCTCTTGAGGCATGGTCCAACCCATGACTCAACTTTGCATAGTGAGGAAACAAATACTTTGGCAGACATGGTTTGTCATTGGGGCCGTACCGTACCCGTCTTTGAAAACACATCCACTGTTTGTCCACTGAGTCTTCTCAGTCTGATCAGCTCTCTGCTGGAGTTCTCGCCCCCCTCTCGCCCCTGCTGGAAACGCGGTGTGCGGCGCGCGTCACCGGGTGGGGGTTGTCGGGGGGCGGTGTCCGCCGCCGTGAGGAAGGCGGGTCGGTCGGGGGGGATCGGGTCAGTCGGCGTGGATCTCCCCAGCTACGGCGCCCGTTGGGCCCCGTTCATGCGGGTCCTGGCGGGTCGCCTCGGGTGGCGCCTAGCAGCTGACTTAGAACTGGTGCGGACCAGGGGAATCCGACTGTTTAATTAAAACAAAGCATCGCGAAGGCCCACGTAGGGTGTTGACGCGATGTGATTTCTGACCAGTGCTCTGAATGTCAAAGTGAAGAAATTCAATGAAGCGCGGGTAAACGGCGGGAGTAACTATGACTCTCTTAAAGGCCAAGTGGTAAATGATTACCGCTTTCGCTGGTCTCCTGGGATTTGTGACGGCCTGGGGGCCACCCGCAGCCCTGGAGACGAAGAGAACCATGACCCGGCAAGGAGTATCTCCTTGGGTAAGAGCTGCTCTGGCCATGGTAGCATCATAGTGACCCCTCACCTCCTCGTGGTCCCGCCGGCAATGTACTCGTGGAGAGTACGGCGAAGAGGGTAACCCAGGAAGCACGGATGGGCGCACCAACGGGCATCCACTGTGGGATCAGCCTAGTCTGTCCCCCATGATCTTATGGATGAACAACTTAAATTTGGGAACAAAAATAAAGATCGTAGCGTGCAGCAACGATGTCCGGAATAAGGAAAGAAGGAACAGTGGTCAGGATCGAATGATGGGAACAACTAACGTCGGGAAGACACTAGGGTGTCTGCACCGATGTGGCCCCTGCCCATAAAATTGAGTGTCTAGGTGCTGACGCTCGAATTTTTGGCAATGGCAGGGGTACCAGGCGGGGTCGTTCTGACCTCGCCCTAAGCATGAATGGATGAACGAGTTAAGTTAATCTTGCTCGTTCTGATAACTTTTGCTGCTGTCTGCTTTTGAAAGAGTTCTGAGTGGGCCAGGGTGTAAGACCCGCCACTCTTAACTGCGATCGAAGCTAAGACAAGCAAAAGCCAACTGACGCATCTGACTGACCGTGATAGGACAGGTCGCCTGCTGTCATAGAAAGAAGGATGTGGTCAACCCCGAGGCGTGACCGTGTACGTGTCCGTCGGCCGACGGCACGTGAGGCTGGAGAAGGGGCGGCTCCTGGTAGCGCAGACAAGGCGAGCGGAGTAGTAGTCCGGAGTAGGCTACTACTCAGACGGAAGAGGGAGGAGGACCCGGCTGGGACTCCTACAAGAAGGGTACCATCGGTTGCGAGAAGGGCTCTCTTCCCGGCTGGGAAGAGAGCGGGAATGATCTTCCTGAGCACGGAGAAGGGATGGAAACCCAAGCGGGCTAGCAAGGGTCTTCCATCGACAGTCATGGTGGGCCTCCGGGTGCCATGGCTAGTCCAACCGTGCAGGTTGTGCGCCGCCAGTCTGGGCTCGGTGAGGGCCGCCCAGACCCACCTGAGGAAAGCACACAAGCCAAGGGTGATTCTTTTCATCTGCGGCAAGTGTGCCGGTACTCATAAGACCCCACACCGAGCGGCGTGTCACGCAGCGAAGTGTGGGGCAACCCGATCCGGAGCGGGTACCATCACGGGGTTTGCCTGCGATACTTGCCCTAAATCTTTCTCCTCACAGAGGGGCCTCACAACCCATCAGAGGAGGAAACACCTGGGCTTGTATGTCAGCAAGGTGGGTGCGAGGACAGTTAAGGCAACCAATGGTGGGTGGACCCAGGCCGAACTGGCAACCCTGGAACGCGTGCATAGCGACCTCGGCGGAAAATCTGGGTTCCTCGAGGCAGCGGTTCTGGCCCTCCCCCACTACACGAAGGCCCAGATACAGCGGAAATGGAGGAGCCTCAGGAGGCTGAGGAGTAAAACTGCGGACAAGTCCCCCGCAGCGGTTGCCTTAGTAGAGCTGCCGGACCTCAGTGAGGAGCTACCTCCCAGAGCCCCAGTGGCCCTGGTCAAGGAGCACCTCACAAAGACCTTGCAGGTGAACAGTGCTGATGGCGTGTCACCACTGACCTCCTCCTGCAAGGCAATTAACGACTATCTGAGGAAAGTACTCGCGAGACTGCGGACTCGGGGCCACGCTCGGATCGTGAGTACGGGAATGAAGACCTGGTCGGATCGTCAAAAACGCCTCAAAAAGGACAAGAGGCTCCGATACAAGAACATGCAGACGCTGTATCGGAGCAACAGAAGCTCTGCTGCGAGGTTGGTGCTCGATGGCAGGGAACAAACGACTTGTCGTATTGATCCCAAACTGGTCACTGAGACATACAAGGGGATATGGGAGAGGGACGACAGCTTCCTTAGTCTTGGTCAGTTCGCCTCCTTGCCGGAGGCGAACAACTCGTCCCTATGCCCTCCCATCTCACCGGCTGAGGCTCTACAGGCGCTTCGAAAGATGGACCAGGCGAGTGCGCCTGGTCCCGATGGCGTTGGACGTAAAGTCCTACTTATGTGGGACAAGAAGGGCGAGAAGCTGGCGGACCTGTTCAACGCCATACTGTACAGCGGGCGGTTGCCGAGGTGCCTGAAACAGAGCCGAACCACCCTGATCCCCAAGTCTAGCGATCAGAGTAGAGCCGGCGACATCAACAACTGGCGCCCGATTACGATCGGCTCGGTAGTCTTGAGAGCGTTCTCAAGAGTCTTAACTGTGAGACTGACCGAGGCCTGCGCCATCCACCCTCGCCAGCGGGGCTTCACAGAAGCGCCAGGCTGCTCCGAGAACCTGGCCATCCTCGACGGACTTATCCGGGTGAGTAAGTCCCAGAGGAAAACGTTAGCAGTAGTGTTCGTCAATCTGACCAAGGCATTTGGCACTGTGTCCCACAAGCATATTGCCGAGGTGCTTGAGAGACGTGGAGTGGATGAGTTGATTAGAGGTCTCATCCAAGACTCCTACAGGAATTGCTTCTCGACAATAAAAACTGCTTACGGCGACACCAGGAAGACCGGGATCAAGGTGGGTGTGAAGCAAGGCGATCCGATGTCTCCTCTGCTCTTCAACCTGGCCCTCGACCCACTTCTCCACATGTTGGAGAGGCTGGGGGTGGGGTTCAGTGTTGGGGGCACCGCCATCACCTCACTGGCGTTCGCGGACGACCTGGCAATTTTGAGTGACTCGTGGGAGGGTATGTCTAAGAACTTGGAAATCCTGGACAGGTTCTCGGATCTCACGGGCCTGAGAGCGAATCCCACCAAGTGTCATGGATTCCTTATTGGGAGCGACGGCCCAAGGCGATACACAGTCAACAACTGCGATGCTTGGTCACTCTCGGGAATGCCCATCCACATGGTGGGGGAACAGGAATCGGCCAAGTATCTGGGCGTCCAGATAAATCCCTGGAAAGGGATCCTGAAACCCCCACTGAGAGAAACAATAAAAGACATGATGGCCAAGATATCCAAGGCCCCCCTGAAACCATCTCAGAAGGTCGAGCTACTGAGAACGTACGCTATTCCACGGATAGTGTACGTCGCGGACCACGGCTCGGCCTCCCAAACAGCATTGGACGAGTGTGACAGGGACATTCGGACACAGGTGAAGAAGTGGCTCCACCTGGAGCCATTCACCACCGACGGGCTGCTGTACAGCAGATGTGTGGACGGAGGACTTGGAATCATGAGATTGGCTGCCCAGATCCCGGCAATCCAGCTAAGGAGACTGTTGTCTCTATATAACTCAACAGATGACTGCACCAGGACGATCTCCAGAGCCTCCATCCCAGCGACCCGGATATGGCAGCTCTGGCGGCAGGTGCTGTGGGATGGGGGCAGGCCGGACCTGGACCAGATTGACGTCAGCAGGGCGAGCACGTCAGCCTGGAGATCGGTTGCGTTCGATAGGTGGTGCGGGTTGACCAAGCAGGGCGTGGGAACGGTCGTGTTCAAGAGCGACAAGATCTCCAACGGCTGGACCCGGGATCCCGAAAAGCATCGGCTTACACAGTCAGAATTGATCATGGCACTGCAACTCCGTACGAACACACTCCCTACCCTTTCGCTGCTGTGGAGAGGAAGGGGGCCCAAGGAGTCGCAACAGTGCCGGCTTTGCCAACAGGAAAAGGAGACCATACAGCATATCATTGGGAACTGTGCGGAGCTCAAGAGGAACCGCATGGCCAGCCACAACAAGGTGTGCGTGTTCCTCCAAAAGGAGGGTGAAGACTTAGGCTGGCGCGTGATGAGGGAAAAGAGACTTCAGTCTGGAGACGGTACACGGGGAGTGCCGGACCTCATCATGATCCGGGACCAGGTTGCCTTGATCATTGATGTGACTATCTGTTTCGAAAAGTCACCTTGTACACTACCAGACGCGGAGAAACGGAAGGTGGACAAGTACATGAAGTTCAAAGGGGCGGTGACGCGTCTTTACCCAGGGGTAAAGACCGTCGAGGTGGCCGGGTTCCCTCTCGGAGCTAGAGGGAAATGGCACCAAGGGAACTTCAGAGTACTTGAGCTGATGGGCATGCGGAAGTCAAGGGCCACCAAAGTCGCTGCCATCCTCAGCAAAAGGGCGCTCCTGCAGACGGTAGATACGTGCAAGATATTCAAGATCTTGGCCAGACGGTAGAACAGCCTCTGAATGCTCGGAGTAGCGCATGGGACCGATGGGCCGTTCCTATTCGCGGGAGCCGTCGTATACTATGGATGACGCGTGGATGATTAGCGGGTCCACGTCGACGTAAGACGGTAAACACTACGAAATGGAGATGGGCCGGGTAGCCATGTTCTATGGTGACGCCGGTTCCCTCACGGTCTAAGAGAAGTCTCCGAAGGGCCAGCCGTGAGGCGTCCATAGGGTCGGAACAACGGATACCCCAAGCTCCTAACGGAACCTGGGGGTGCAGTCCCGCCCAGCTATGAATGTCAATGTGAAGAAATTCTATAAAGCGTGGGTTAAACGGCGGGGGCCAATTACATCTCTCTTTAGTTAGCCAAATGCCTCGTCATCTAATTAGTGACGCGCATGAATGGATGTACGAGATTCCCACTGTCCCTTCCTACTATCTAGCGAAACCACAGCCAAGGGAACGGGCTTGGCAGAATCAGCGGGGAAAGAAGACCCTGTTGAGCTTCACATTTACACACAGCAACCTGTTTTGGGAGTAGAACAGCATCCAGCAGTTGTGACACAAGAGTGTGGTGTGCAATAGGTTTCCAAATTGTGCCAAAATCATGCACAATGCCAAAAGCATATCTACTGTCTGTATAGATATTCACTTTTTTGTCCTTTGTCAGTTTACATTCTTCGATGACAGATGTTAACTCTGCTGCCTGTGCAGACAGTGAAGCAGGAAGTGGTTTAGCAATGAGTGTCATGTGCAGTTACCACAGAGAAACCAACTTGATTGATTGATTGTGTCAGGATTGCGTGATGCTGATCCATCCATGAACAGTTCAACATCAGGATTTTGCAAAGGTGTTTCTTGCAAATCTGGACTGGGGGAGCAAACTTCAGTTATTGTGGCAACACAGTTGTGTTCTCCTCCGTCACCTTCTGTGGGGAGAAGAGTTGCAGGATTAAAACATTGCATCTTTTCACAGTGATGTTAGGCATTTCAAGCAACACAGTGTTGTAACGGAGCCATCTTGCTGCAGAAAGATGAAATGTTTTCTGTTTGAGCAAAATCAGTGAAACAGCATGTGGAACAAGCAAAGTCAGGTCAGAATACCCCACTATGTCTCAGACAGCTCTCAGACATGTAGGAAGTTCTGCAGCTACAGGGTCAAGTTTAGAGGAAAAGTAAGCTACAGGTGTCTGTCTGCCTCCATGGTCCTGGAGCAGCACTGAAGTCATGTATCCTCCCTTTTCGTCAACAGTCTGCGTGAAAGGTCGACTTGGATCAGGTAATCCAAGAGTCGGAGTCGTTTGAAGAGCAAGTTTCAAGTCAACAAATGCTTTTTCTGCTTCAGCAGTCCATGTCACCTTACTGTGTGCCTGCAGGCCTCGCCCATGTACGATTGTGCTCAGGGGCACAAGGTAGACAACTCAGGTAAACAACTAGAGGTGCCTCCCAGGGCATCAAGGCCGTCAATATATACTAGTGTCTTTCCTTTGTCTTGTCAGAATTCTCCACGGAGACTCTGCGGACTCTCCGTGCCTACAACATATGTTTGGTTTGAATTAAAGAGACGCTTGACTTCAACCAACCTCAGTCTATTTGGTAATTTTTACCTATCATTTGGTCCTTCGAGCCGGATTCCTGGATGTGCTTCTCGGCCCTCTTTCCAAGCCGGAGCGGAGTAGAGTGCACGACATAGGTTACAAAATCCTTTTCCTGCTACGTTCAGAGATAAAGGCGCTTGCGGGCTGGAGAGGGTCGGGAGCCCCACGGATTCCTTTGTGAGGTGAGAAGTTTGTCTCTTTAATCAACAATTGAGTTGTGTGAAAGGCCTGAATCTGTAAGCCCAGCCTCAAGCTATGTGGGAGAGAGTTTAGTGGTGATTTTGAACGGCTGTATAAGACTGGCAACCCTTGGGAGAGTGGAGGGAGAATAGGTGTGTCTACCTAGGTTAGAAGTGTGAAGAGTGTCAATCTAAAAAGACATATATAAAATATATTAAAAAAAATAAATAAAAAAAAAAGGGGGGGGGGGGATAAGTAGTAGCTTACATTAAAACAAAACAAACAAAAAAACCCCAAAAAGAAACAACAAAAAACAAATAAAAAATAAAATTAAAACAAAAAAAAAAACTACAAAATTTCTCTTTTATATCAAACGTAGGTTGGGATCTTGGTATAGAAGGTAGTTATTAACAGTGTCTCAGTGAAATAACCAGACAAGGGTAACCTTACGGTGTCAACAAATTGTCTGGAGACTGGAAACCTAACGGTGACAACAAAAGTCTACATTTCACTGATTGGACCAGTTGCTCGGGTGAATTCCATACAAACTGGTTGGCTGTTAAGGGAAAATAGTGAGATAAAGTCAGAAAAAAAAGGGGTGAAGTATGGGTACAAATCAAAGCAAAACCCCCAAAAATGGGTGGACGGGGGATGCAAAATTTATGTACACGATGAATGAAGAGAGCGTGCAGTACCTTGACAAATGGAAGAAGAAATATAAGTTTAAAGGGGGACTGTATGCAGACGACTGTAAAAAACTGTGTGAAGAAATAACCAAGGCGTGCAAAGGGGATGAAAAACGAGAGAAAAAGGAAGGAAGGGCTGTTACAGGCATACTTGTGGCTAGAACAGGCAAAGAAAAGGAGTGAGTGCAGAAGACGAAAGAAACTTTTGTCTATGGCCCAAGTAAAACAACAAGATGATGATGGAACTAATGCTGTGGCAAGCTCTGTTGTCTTGCACTCTGTTGTTGTTAAACAGGTACAGTACACCGCTCTGATCCCCGGCCTCGCGTCATCCTCGCCTCCGACCACACAGCGCACCCCGCCACCGTACCAGGAAGGAGCCGCAGCTTGGGAACAGATAAGTGGAATCACAGAGGGTATAAACAGATTGAGCCTGGATAGCCCTGCATCTCAAAAAGCATCATCTCTCTATCCTGATCTGACCAAATTAAGTGGGGAGGAGAGGTCTGTAACAGACCCTCCGATATCAAGCAGAACCAGACAACATTGTGACCTGTCACAGAAAAAACTGTCCGATTTAGTAGCGCCACTGATTGAACTGCCGAATCCCAGACAAGGGGAAGGGCAACCTGATTCTGTTGGGTCTTCTGTAATTGGACAAAGGAGGACGTGAGAAAGGCAGTAGATGGGATTCCTCATCCACGTAAAGATGTGCAAGCATACATCGATAAAATGTATGGGCTGTATAATAGCTATAGGCTAAAGGGGAAGAAATGACTAACTGTCTCATGCAAAGTTTGACTACTGATTGGGCGACTGTAAATGTTGATTGGAGACCTATGGGGGAAAACGGTGAGCCGCTCCTGTGGGACCGAGATAGAACGCTCGGGCTCGGTCCACAGCTGAACCAAATGGCAGATACTCTTCGAGAAACATTTGGCCGGAGAAATGATTGGGCTGAAATTGATACTGTGGTACAAGAGGAGAAAGAGACAGTAGCACAATATGCTGCCAGGCTCACGGAAGTGTTTAATAGACACAGTGGGCTGGAGCCGCGAATCAGAGAGAATGTTAATCCACGCTACGAGGCGCAGCTAACATCCTGCCTTCTGAGGGGTTTAAAACCACAGATTGCAAATTGGATAAAAAAACATTTGGTCGGATGGGAAGGAGAGCAGAGAAGGGTTATTCTCGCACATGCTAAACACGCTGAAAAAGTCCTGGAAAATAGAGACAAGAAACATAAAAAAGTAGTGACGGTTGCTTTTTCTCTTCTGAGTCCCGTAGGAAGGAAATTATTTGCTATCGCTGTGGGAAAAGGGGCCACATCGCCAGAGAATGCAGAAGTCCCATGCCAGCTGCGGACATTGGGCGGGGCGGAGGTCAAGGCGGTGGACGGGGCAAGAGAAGGCCTTAAAAGGTTGGGTGCAGCATGAGTCAGGGGGGAACGGAGTGTTTTTCCACCAGAGACACAGTCTGTACAAGAAGGCGCTGAATTGGGTAACAGTGGGAGCAGCCACAACTCATTTGCAGCCCTCTTTGTGATCATTGCAGGACAAAGTGTGTTTGCTGACAGAGGAGCAGGAAAAAGAGCTAAAAGAGTTACCTTCTGAACTTTGGAGTACAGGGAAAGATGGTGATATCGGGTTGTTACGTACTGCCACACCTGTTACCATTAAACCTAAAAGCTCTTATAGACCGTTTGTCAAACAATATCCTTTGAAGCCGGAAGCTGAGGAAGGTATTTCAGAAGTGATAGACAGTTTGATAAAACAAGGGGTTTTAGTTGATTGTCCTGACTCACCCTGCAACACACCAATTCTGCCTGTGAAAAAAGCTACTTCCGGGTGGCGGTGAGTAAATGATTTACAAGCTGTGAACCGAGCTGTAGTTCCACGAGCTCCAAACGTACCAGATCCCTACACTCTTCTGAATAACATAAAACCCACTAATGTCTGGTACTCAGTGATCAGACGAACGCATTTGTTACCATTCCTTTGAGCCCTGAGTCACAGTTTTGGTTTGCGTTTACGTTTAAACACAGACGATTGACGTATTCAAGACTTCCTCAAGGGTTTCAAGATAGCCCTACTATCTTTTCACAAGAAATTAAAAAATGTATTGACCTTTTTGAACCTCCTGAGGAGGAGTCTCAGATTTTGACTTATGTTGATGATATTCTTGTGACTTCTAGCTCGCAGCAAAAGTGTAAAAACATGACTTTGGCCTTGTTGAGATATCTAGCTGCAGCTGGTGTTAAAGTCTCTAAGTCTAAACTCCAGCTGTGGAGTCAGGAGGTGAAATATTTAGGCTACACGCTAACTCCTGAAGGCCGTGTGTTGGATGAGCAGAGAAAAACAACTATTCTGCAGTTACCACAGCCTACAACAAAGCGAGAGATGATGTCTTTTCTTGGTACTTGCAACTTCTGCAGGTTATGGATTATGGGTATGCCGAAATTGCACAACCACTACAGAATATGATTTATGGTAAAGCAATGGCTGCTTCAGATAAAGTGGTGTGGACTGAGGAGGGCGAGCAGGCTTTCACAAAGTTAAAGCAGTTGATAGCTTCTTCATCTGTACTTGAAAAAGGATTTCATACAAACAGTGGATTGCAAAAATGGTTTTATGACATCTGTCCTGTTACAGGAGTATGGGGATAAATTAAGACCTGTTGCTTTCTACTCCTCCAGACTTGACCCAGTACTCACCCCGGTGAGTGAGTAGTGGGTCCATACTGCCTTCTCAGCCACTCCTCAGGTGACCTGTAAGTCCGGCTACACAGGGGGCGCCGTGCAGATAGAGGTGCGGTGTCGTCTCAAACCGGTGAAGATTTCGGTGTTTTTTCAAAGTGGGCCCTGAGGATTTAGGAGTTGAAAGGCTTTCGAGCTACTGCTGCCACCTGGTGGACTTGGGGAAATATTGAAGTCATGGCGTCCCAGAGGAACAGACAACCTCCATCACCAGCACAGGAGACTCCAACAACCATATCCTTTCTACAGTGGTGGTATTATTGGTTACTGTGTGAAAGAGTGATGATTGTTTTGCTCTGTGTGACTGTTTTGATGATACCAATCTGCATATGGTTCTTCCCTACTATTCGTCCTTATCTATCATTGCTCAGAGGGGCCCGGTCTATGGAAGATGATGCCATCAGCCACGCTCAGGATGTCTGGCTGGGAATGATCTCTGCAAGGAAATCACACTCCACCATGTACACACTTAACTTTTGGTATTCTTATGCCAAGTATGTTGCTGAATCCAAGAACCGCTCTAATTGCTATGTGTGCAGCCATATGCCGATTGCTACAAACAACCCCCATGTTGTCCCCAGACCTGTTAAAGACTTAAAGAGTTTGTTTCCTGATATCTTGGTTTCTAGTGTTGACTCAACGGTTTTAAATCAAACAGTTTTTAGGACAACTGGAAATGTGTTACCAGCCCTGCAGCCTTCCTCAGGTCGAAAGTTTTCTAGGTTTAAGATTCTCAGTGTCGGGAGTGAACCCTTGTTTGGGCCGGTCCATTTGAGACCCGAAATTAAATTTGATTATTTTGCTCAAAAATTAGTTCTGTCTGAGTCCTCCTCCATCAGAGTAGGAAAGATCCCAAAACTTTTCTGCTCTACTATTTCGAGTCCTTGTACCTTGAATATTGGCAGAGCATCTCTAAATTATTCTCAGGTAGTGATGGGCAGTGCGTGTGCACCTTACTTCACCGTTCCAGACGTCCTTGGGACATATCCACAGACTGATGTAATGTTTCTCTGTGAGTACTACATGTATGCTCAACTTCCTCCTGGCTGGGTGGGTCGCTGTGCGGCTGTGGAGCCGACTGATCATTCCTTCATTGTTTCAGCTATGCCCCACCCTGGTGAACTTCCGGGTGAGCAGCGTATGAGGAGAGATGTAAGTCAGCAGCATGATCCTGTCTGGGGCTCTAATGTTCCAGAAGACCATAAGTTGTGGTCCACTGGTGAAAAAGTCATGCTGTCACTCTTCCCGTCTCTTGGAGTGGGTAAAGTGATGCTGAGGATGGAAACTATGAACTACAGGTTCTCTGGGTTCGTAAACACTACGCTGGTTATGTGGCAGGCTGAACGGGAGGAGTTGAGAGGCCTCAGGGCCGTTGCCCTTCAGAACCGCATTGTGCTGGATCAACTCACTGCAGCCACTGGAGGTGTGTGTGCTCTCGTAGGTGCCTCATGCTGCACATACATCCCTGCTAATGATGATGAGGGAGGAGTCATTCAGCAGGCTATTGCTAATCTGACCTCATTGCGTGATGCTGTTGATCATGACTCAAAATTTGACAGGTCCTGGTTCGTAACTGGTCCATGGTACGCTGTTTGTTTAAAATTGTTGGCTCCAGTCGCTCCATTTTTGATTCTGATCTTTGTAAGTGTTTGTTGCATCATTCCCATTATCAAGGCACTGGTAAAGAAGTCTGTAGCTGTGGTCATGCACCAGGAAGCAAGATATCAAGAACAACTCCTACTTTTGGATCTGTGATGTAATGTTACAAAAGAAGGATTCTTTATGACGTTAATATTGAAAATCGTGAGAAGTGATGGAAATGTTGTAACTTACTAATGTGATGTATTTTGATCATTTTCATCAATTATGATGGTATAATCGATATTGTCAAAATTATTAATCATTATTAATCATTAGCAATTAATTACTGACTTAGGCATAGTTGATGTTGATTGATTTCACTATGATTGTAATCTTTTATCATGTAACCATGTAATCATTTTAAAATCCACTCTTATATCTATGTTCATTCATGATGATTTTAATGTTGATTTGATTGTATCCTGTATTACGAATATCCTAATCAATTACACGTTTAGTTTTCACGATACATTTTTCTATGTTTTTGATTTTATTCATTTGTTTCACAAAGTATAAACAGGGAAAATGATCCATGTATTAGTTAAGTAGGTATGGTCATATGTATGTATATATTTGGCGGCAGGGCCTTGAGGGGAACACTATGATAGTTATATGGACATCATGTGGAAGGGAGAGCTCTCTAAAGCTTTGTCTAGGTCTGTTAGAAGGAATCTGTAAACAACTAAAGGTGCCTCCCCAGGGCATCAAGACCGTCAATATATACTAGTGTCTTTCCTTTGTCTTGTCAGAATTCTCCACGGAGACTCTGCGGACTCTCCGTGTCTACAACATGTTTGGTTTGGATTAAAGAGACGCTTGACTTCAACCAACCTCAGTCTATTTGGTCATTTTTACCTATCAATAATCCTTCAAAAACAGGATTATACTGAACATAATGATCAGATTGAACATTTTCACATTGTCTCACCCATGGATCCAAATCCTGCCATTTTCCTTCCCTGTGTTTGGCAAGTGACATGTGTGGGTATGAGTCAGGAACCTCAAACAGAGAATCCGACCCTGAATCACTGAAAGGGAACTATAGTGAAGATTCATCAATCTGCTTTGGCTTTGTTTGTTCAGGCAAAGTCACTGAAAGAGCACATCTGTGTTTATTCCCAAACATAGAACTTAACGTTAGCTTTTCTCTCAGGCAACCTTCTTTGAACCATCTTTTCTCAAACTCTGCATCTCTCCCTTCATGTATGTGTGCAGTGCAGTGTAGATCTTGTGGTTGCATGTAGTCTGTGTTGAATGTGAGCACGCGTTATCAACAAGAGCAGTGTTTACGGAAGTCACAGCTGATGTGCAGAGCTTCCATTCATACACATAAAGCAGCGTGTCAGGGCTGTATTTCACAAATATGTGAGTGTCAGAGAACTCAAGTTCACTTGTTCGAATAACAGTAACCCCTTTTGATGTCGAAACAAGACAAATACCCAATAAACACATCACAACTCGTCCCATTAGATTGATTGGGCAACAGTT
This sequence comes from Thunnus thynnus, assembly GCF_963924715.1. NCBI lineage: Eukaryota > Metazoa > Chordata > Actinopteri > Scombriformes > Scombridae > Thunnus > Thunnus thynnus. The sequence continues at coordinate 88,126 of NW_027095882.1, read as the reverse complement.
TGACAGCAAAAATGAAAGCTTAAATTTGCCTGTAACATCGTCAGAGCATGATAATGGATTTTTCCAGAACTGTCACCTGACGCCCCTACAGACTTCACGTATCTTCCTCTTATCTTTAGAGGTGTTGAAAACGTGTCTAATAACAGAGTGTGTTGCACCAGATCAACAAGAAATGTTACATGCTTACCATGTACAAGGAGTGTGTGTGTCGGCATGTCTGCATTAGCTTCAGTTAAGTATTTAGCATATGTGCCTACAGGCTGTGTGTTTCCTGCTTCTTCTCTAACTGAGCTTTGGCATCATCAATCAGTGTGTGCATACATGTATGTGTATGTGTGTGTGTGTGTGTGTGTGTGTGGTGCAATCACCCATCTGATGTGTAGGTTGTCTCTCATCGTGCGTCAGTGTGGTCAAAGGTGCCGGTTCCTCCCCCTCCCGGGCTGCCGCCCCGAGTCGATCGGCCTTGTGCTTGTAAGTTGGATTTTTCTTTGGCCCGGTGTCCTCTCTCGCCACAGTGAAAACAAGCATCTGGATCAGTCGTGCGTCGTCCTCCACGGCCCCCTCTAAGTCCACCTCTGCTGCGGCCGTGTCCGCGCCCTCTGGCATGTCCTTGGAACATAGTCAATGCAGCCATGTGGAGATCTTTCTCTTTCTTTTCTCCTTTCCTCTTCTGGCTTTCTTTGAGGACAGCATGTGCTTCCATGAGGCTTAATTTGCCTGAGTCCCAGGTGATGCATATATGTTTCACCATGTTGGAAATATCAGGTTTCAGTCCATTTAGGAAGCTGTTTCTCAAATGTGCTTCCCATGCTGTAACAGCATTATTATTCAGGTCAGCTGGAGGTGTCAGGCTGCTGTGTGTGTTGTGAACTTCTGTCAGACCAGTGAGATAGTTGCAAACATTTTCATCATCTTCTTGTTTACGTGAGGATGTTTAGCTCATGTCCGGACTCACAGGGAAAGCTGCTTCGATGCGCTCACAGAGATCTGTGATGTGAACTCTATAGGCTGTGCTGTCATTATGCGCCATCGGGGTCAGCCAGTCTCACATCACTCTCTGGATATCCTGCTGAGATCTTGGCCCAGTTACTGCCCATCTTTACCACCAGGAGCCGTCTCAGTTCAGATTCCTCCATCTGATGGTGATGAAAGGTGAGTCATTGCCTGTTTAACGTCCTCCATAGTCCATGGTCTGTGGATTAACATCGCATGTCCATCTGCACCTGCTACCTCCATCATGGGGAGATTCAGGATCCGGTGCATGTTTCCCTCTGTGTCAGTTCTCACTGGAGATGGGAGGGTGATGAATGGATTCATAGAGACGATGGATGGATTTTGAGATCCTTTGAATACCAGACCAGACCTGGTATGAGAAGGAGAGGCAGCTTTGTCCTGGTAAAACAGATGTATCAGGGTAGATGAGGGGAACCGGAGATGGAGGACAGTCAGAGTTATGTGGCGGTGGTGCTCTTGGCCGTGGATAAGGCGTCTGACGAGCTTGGGCTGCTGTTCATCTTGTTGTTGTGGCGGGTTGATGCGTCTCCTGGGCGGCACCCAGTCGAGTTCAGAATCCTGCATTTTGACACACTGAGACACAGATATGATCCTACCTATCCCTGCCTGTGGTCTCCTGTCCCTGTTTTGTGCTTCTTTCATCTATAAACTAAAAGCTTTCCAATCTGTTATGAACTTACTTTTGCCTTTTTTATTCTCAGTCTCTTTTTCCTTCTCCTGCAGTCTTTCTCTCAGCTGATTTAGCTGTCTGATACTGAAACTTTCTGTGCTCGGAAAGCTAGATTCAGTAATCCAAATTTTTATTTGTTTCACAGATGAATCACTATAGTTCACTCTCATGTAGTTTATTTTTGGAGCGGACAGGTCCACATTATCATATCTATCCTTTGTTTGATGATTTCTACTGTTAACACTGCCCATTTTGGCAGATTAAAAGACAAAAAAAATGTAGTAAAAGATTTAAGTTATGTCTTCAACTAATCTCCAAAGTACACCCGTTAAGAATATCAGAAAACTAATCAATGTTAGTAAACCCAAAAAGGTGATCAGAACAGAGAAAATATCTACGTTTTCTATGCGTGTTTTCTGAGTCTTACTTCACACAATATTATAACCCAGTAATAATTCTTCCACACACTATTGTGATAACAGTGAACTCTCTTTAAGGTGGACTCATCAGTGCAGCTCCAGGTTTCTACTAAACCTGTCTGGACTCTTTCCTGATCAGCATACAGTCACAACAGAGGGTAATTGCAGACTGCACATACCTTTTATAGACAAGGAGTCTGGTAAACATATCAGAATGTGAGTGGGGTTACAGTGCTGGATGTCATCAAAGCTATCAGACTAATTATAAAAGAACTGTAGCATGTCCAGGATGATGCTACTCCCTACTCTGATCCAGTGTCAAACATAATGAGCACAGATGTTACATGTTCAAGGTTATACAATATGAGTTTATCAAAAATGCAATAACTGTTTGTGTGATGCAGAGGATACAAAGTGTCTGTTTTCTTTTTCTTCTTTGAATTAGACTAGATGCTAAAATAGCGTATCTCTGCCCTCTACTGTTTGCTATTGATGTTCCTTTAGACAGCGATATATGTTTTGTTAGGCTATATAGTCCAAAACTGTACAATATTCCATAAGTAAAGTCCACAGAGTAAAAACTGTTTCTCCAGCTGCGCCCATGTGTCTGAACAGCTTCCTCATTTGAAGTGAGTAATTATTGCACTGGATGAAAGAATCCTTGTACCTTCGTCTCAAATCGATTTCCTTATTCTGAAACTAAAGTCTAAAAATGAAAAACGGAGCTTTTTAAAGTTATTGATGTATGTAACAACATTTTAAAAATACAAATACAGCCATTCACCGTTTACTGTTGTCCCTAAACTATAATTCTGTGTTTTTTTTCCCTTTTATGGGTTTTTGAACAAGAAAAATCCAGTTTCCATTACTACAAAATTTAGGCAATTTTCATATTTTTGTTATGAAAGACTGAAGCGGAAGAATCTGTGTAGTTACCCTCGTCTCAACTGGTTAGAGAGACTAAGGGACTGAAAAAAGAAAGAAATCCCATACTCATGTCAATGGGAATTCCCAAATGACGTAATGGGGGGTTCGGGGGCGCTGAGGGATTCATGCCACATGCCAGTGTGTTTTATATTTTTGGGAATTATTAAAAGTTTGTGGCCTCTGATGCCTTAGTGCAGCACCTGTTAAATACCTGAAGTTTTCTACATAGATCACTACATTAATATATTTATAGGACAGGAATAACATCACTTGACAAACTTCCTCCATGAACCAGACAGAATAGTGAAATGACATAAACTATAGTCTGTGTTCTGGTACAGTCATTCTTTCTGTATAATGTTTGATAAATCTCAGCCAATATATCAGGTCTGAACTTGGATTTGATTTCTCTTATTGTAGTTAAAGCTGCAGCTGAATCACTACATATGACTGAGTTGTCTGGTTTATTGTTCTTTATCCACCAAAGCGCACATTAATATTGTCAACATGTCTGCTGTGAATACTGACATCTGATATGTCTGTTTTGAATTCTTAATTACTCCAAATGCCACTTTCCCGCTCTCTGGATCCTTTGATCCATCTGTATTCTGTAAATATGAACTCCATCCTTGTTGCAGATGAGACTTCACTTCCTTGACTATATCTCCTGATTTCTATCTTTTGTTATTATTCAGTATGCATAGATTGACTTCAGGTTCTGGGATTATCCATGGTGGTACAACTGACCAACAGACTGGAGGGCACACATTAATATTAATGATACCAGTTCCCCTGCCTTAGATCTTCACTTATTTCCAAAGTTTCTTCTTACTTCTGATTTAAGAGAGATGATTGAATTTGTCTAATCGGCACTATCAGCGGGGTAGCACGCGCTGTCCAATTGGTCATTGCACGCTATCAGCCGGGTCATTGGGACATACTGTCTCAATACATACCACCTGACTCAAGGCTAGCAACAAGAAGGAAGGCTGCACACAGACGTCGGTCAGCAGTGTGTCAACTGTAGAAGTCTTTATGCAAACTTCACTAAGATCAATGAAAATTTGAATATATTTAAACTTAAATTCAATTCAATAGCCTTATCTGAGACATGGTTAAATCAAAAAAAGGTATTGATTTCCATATTGACGGTTTTGAGCTTCTTTATATCAATAGAACCAACAACAGGGGAGGGGGTGTGGCCCAGTATGTGGACAGTGACTTGAGATGCAAACCAGTCGAATATATGACAACTGTAATTGATGATTTAATGCATAACCATGGGAATTGAAGCAAGAGGGATGAGGAATATACTTGTGTATACAGAACATCGGGGTCACATGTAGAAACATTTTAAGATAGTTTGAAAGAATTAATATAAATAAAACATCTGCAATCTGTGGAGATTTATTTAATATTGACCTCCTAAATGTATCTAAACATAAAACATCAGATTTTCTGGATGCATTATATAGAAGAGGGCTATACCCATTGATCACCAAGCCCAGTAGAAAAACCTCCATTTGTGCAACATTAAGCGACTATTTATCTGTGTTTGCAATATATGATTAATATGAAATATGATAAATATATGACTTATCATTGTATGATAAACATTGTCCAACAACACCATGTTAACATAAACGTGGTTATAATAAAAAGCCTTGGATAAAAAATGGGCTTACAAACTTTATGCAAAAAGAAAAACAAACTTTAGAGAGATTTCATAGCAGCCAGGTGATAAAGAAGTTAAAGCAGGAGGAGGAACAATCCTGTTTGTGTGTCAGTGAGCATCTGGAGCATCTTAACAAGATTGTGTAGTAGCTCCTAAAGAAATGAGCCCAGAAGAGAGTAGAGATTAGGGTTGTGCCCGAATACAAATCATTTAGTCAGCAAAGCACGTATAGTGTTTTTTTTTTTAACTAAAATTTGTTTCATATAAATATTTTAAAAATTATTTGTATTCGGGAAGAAACCCCCCCCAAAAAACATGTCGAATACCAGCACGCATGTCTGTTACATCACTATCTCAGTCTCTCTCTTCTGCTCCGCTGTTACATCTATCAGCAGGTCTCAATGAGGGGAGTCACATCCACCTGCTACATGATGCACATTTCCTTGTTTGAACATCACTCCCGGAGCTGGGGGTGTTCCCCAGAGAAGTCGCTAAAGAGATGGGTGGATGAGGAGGGAGGAGCAGCTAAAGAGACGGGAGGAGGAGGAGGAGGATGGAGGGAGGAGGAGCTGAAGAGATGGGGGGAGAAGGAGGATGGAGGGAGGAGGAGCTGAAGAGATGGGAGGAGGAGGGAGGCTGGAGGGAGGAGTTGCTGAGGAGATGGGAGGAGAAGGGAGGAGGAGCTGAAGAGATGGGAGGAGGAGGAGGAGGATGGAGGGAGGAGGAGCTGAAGAGATGGGAGGAGGAGGAGGATGGAGGAGCTGAAGAGATGGGAGGAGGAGGGAGGAGGAGCTGAAGAGATGGGAGGAGGAGGGAGGATGGAGGGAGGAGGAGCTGAAGAGATGGGAGGAGGAGGAGGGAGGAGGAGCTGAAGAGATGGGAGGAGGAGGGAGGAGGAGCTGAAGAGATGGGAGGAGGAGGAGGATGGAGGGAGGAGGAGCTGAAGAGATGGGAGGATGGAGGGAGGAGGAGCTGAAGAGATGGGAGGAGGAGGGAGGATGGAGGGAGGAGGAGCTGAAGAGATGGGAGGAGGAGGAGGATGGAGGAGCTGAAGAGATGGGAGGAGGAGGAGGGAGGAGTTGCTGAGGAGATGAGGAGACTGGAGGAGGAGGGAGGAGTCCCTAAGGAGAGGGGGGAGGAGACAGGAGCAGCTAAGTGTTGTCTTTCCATGGCTGCTAATAACCAGACTTTCAGCGTGGTGGATTTCAATCAGCTTCCAGAGGTGGGTCAGATGTCAGATCTAGTCTCCATATTTAACCTGGTCTTTCAGGCTAGCATGATCTGATTTACTGGAGTCATATCACATTTTAAAGCTCAGATTCAATTTCAGTTCCCAGGGCTCTTCAGTCTACCCTGTTATGTGTGTGAATTATGACTGTGGCATAAACGACGCTCCGACACCCCATTAAAGTCCAGCATCCTGGGATTCATCTCATGGAGATGAAAACAACGCTGCCTCAGGCGTCTCTGCGGCAGTAACGCAATCGGAGCATTTGGAGAAATGTCTCAGGTAATCCTGGGCAGCATGTGTGTTTGGGATAACACTGGAAATTATAAAAAAACGTGCAGGCCTGTCCTGATTTTAAATTACAAGCATACCAGAAGGATATACGCCAAATTAAAGCTCAGGATTTGCAGTTTGTTCAGAATGTAAACACAAGTTCACAAAGCCAAAATATTATGCTATGATGTTTTTCATGTTCAGGTAAGCCTGGTAAAAAGCTCTGACCTTTGACCTCCATTGCACTAAAAGTTGCTGCACAGATGCAAGTTGTACACCAACACAAAGCTCTCAACTGTGTCTTTTAAACACCAAAGTGACCAACGTGTTCCATCCCTGACAGGTTTTGTGCCGTCTGCATTTTTAAAAACCATTGATCAGTGGCTGGCATATTACTCAAACAAATTAATGTAAACACCAAATCTACTAAAAACAGACAAAATACAGTTCAAAACACACGGTATGGCCTCCTCTTTTCATTGCATGTGCTTTTGATGTGACCGTTTGCAAGGAAATAAGTTAAATTGTGTCAAAATTCATAAAAACCCTATATATACATTATATAATCAAAAATGATAAAAAATAGTTTCCAGGACACTAAAAGATAGTCCAAGGCTCTTAGGGAGGACCCACATTTCAATGTTTTTAAGGTTTTTCCTTTCATGATCCAGGGGGTTTCAGCATATGTGATGTTTGCGAGCTCGCAAAAAGCCAAACTAAAAAGGTAAATTACTGTGAATTCACAGGAGCGTCTGACATGAACACAGATTATCTCGTTAGACTTGGAGCCTCACACTACATGCGTGGACACCCGTTTTATGTTTGTGTGCAACACGATTCATCTGAATTATGAAATCGTTGCAAGTGTGCCACTGTCCACAGAGCAAAGTCCCTGCTCCGGGGACAGTGGTTTGACTGGGGCAGTACACCTGTCAAACAGTAATGCAGGTGTCCCCCTCCTAAGAACAACCACGACAGGAGACGGGAAGAGACCAACCCCAGCCCTCAGCGTTACGGAGGCGACTGCTGTGCGCGCTCCTGCGACGGTACCATGGCTAGTCCAAACGTGCAGGTTCTGCGCCGCTAGTCTGGGCTCGGTGCGGGCCGCCAAGACTCACCTAAGGAAAGCACACAAGCCAAGGGTGATTCTTTTCATCTGCGGTAAGTGTGTAAGTACTTTTAAGACCTCACACTGAGCGACATGCCACACGGCTAGCCGTAGTGTTCATTGATCTGACCAAGGCCTTCGACACCGTCTCCCACAAGCATATTGCCGAGGTGCTTGAGAGACGTGGAGTGGATGAGTTGATCAAAGGTCTCATCAAGGACTCCTACAGGAATTGCTACTCGACAGTAAAAATTGCTAAAGGCGACATCAGAAAGATCGGGATCAGGGTGGGGGCGTGAAACAGGGCGATCCGATGTCTCCACTGCACTTCAATCTGGTACTGGATCCACTTCTCCACATGTTGGAGAGGCTGGGTGTGGGGTTCAGTGTTAGCCCGCTTGGGCTTCCATCCCTTCTCCGTGCTAAGGAAGATCATTCCCGCTCTCCTCACAGCCGGGAAGAGAGCTCTCCTCGCTCCAGGTGGTACCTTTCTCCTGGTAGGAGTCCCAGCTGGGCTCTCCTCCTTCCTTCTCTTGAGTAGTAGCCTGCTCCTGACTACTACTCCACTCGCCATGTCCGTGCTGCCTGGAGCCGCCCCTACTCCAGCAACACATGCCGTCGGCTGACGAGCATGCTCCCGTCTCGGGGTGGACCACATCTTTCCTTCTATGACAGCAGGCGACCTGTCCTATCACAGTCAGTCAGAGGAGTCACTTGGCTTGATCGCTTGTCATCACTTAGATCGCAGTCAAGAGTGGCGGGTCTTACACCCTGACCCACTCGGAACTCTCTCAAAAGTTCCCTGGAAAAGGATCCTGAAACCCCACTCAGAAAACAATAAAAGATTTGATGGACAAGATATCCAAGGTCCCCCTGAAACCATCTCAGAAGGTCAAGCTTTTGAGAACGTACGCCATTCCACGGGTGGTGTACGTCGCAGACCACGGCTCGGCCTCTCAAACGGCGCTGGACGAATGTGACAGGGACATTGGCACACAGGTGAAGAAATGACTCCATCTGGAGCCTTTCACCACCGACGGCCTGCTGTACAGCAGGTGTGTGGATGGGGGACTTTTCATCACGAAAATGGCTGCACACATCTCAGCAATCCAGCTCAAGAGAATGATGTCTCTGTACAACTCAACCGACCAGTGCACCAAAACAATCTCCAGAGCCTCCCTCCCAAAGCCCGAGAAAACAAGTCAGCTGGACCTAGGGCAAATCGACACAAGCGGGGTAAACACGTCAGCCTGGAGAGAGAGAGGGTGTTTGACAACTGGAGCAAATTGGTGAGGCAGGGCTTGGGCACTGTTGTGTTCAGGAATGACAAAATCTCCAACAGCTGGACCCGGGACCCAGAGAAGCATCGGCTGAAACAATCCGAACTAATCACGGCACTGCAACTCCGTACCAACACACTCCCTAACCTCTCACTGCTGTCGAGAGGAAGGGGGCCCAAGGAGTCACAACCGTGCAGACTCTGTGAACAAGAAAAAGAGACCATGCAGCATATTATTGGGGACTATGTAAAGCTCAAAAGGAAATCCCCAGCAAAACAAAATATGTGACGACCTTAAAAAGGAGGAATAAGACATGTGCTGGCATGTGATGAGGGAAAAAAGACTTGTGTCTGGAGACAGTGTTACGGGAGTACTGGACCTCATCATGATCCGGGATCGCACTGCCTTGATTCTTGACGTGACTATCTGTTTGAAAAAACAGAATGCACGCTGTTGGATGTGGAGGAAAGGAAGGTCGAGAAGTATGAGAAGTTCAAAAAGGCGGTAAAACATCTCTATCCTGAGATAAAAACAGTTCTGGTGGCCGGGTTTCCTCTTGGAGCTAGACGTAAGTGGCACCAAAGGAACTTCAGAGTCCTTTATGTGATTATTAGTAAATGTCCTCTGATATTTTTTGCCATTATCCTTACTAATCAATGTAATATCCTTGTTTTGTGCAGGTGCAGGAGTGGATTGTCAGAAAGACGAACAAGTCAGGCAACACCATTATTAGTGTAGAGGAGCACAAGAATGCTGCACAACAAGTGGCCACGTTTGACCTGTCACAGGAAGAGGAGTTCATCAAATTTCCTGAGAGAATCTGTCAGAACTTGTTCAAGAGCAGAATTTAATCTTTATTTCTATTTTTCCTCTGCCGACAGCGGGTTGACATGTATTTCACACGGGTGCAGCCACAACTCCTGAACTCCAAGACGCACAAGAGGGATGACGCAGAGGAAGATGAATGGTTCTTCATCTCCACCACGGGGAGGCCAATCTATAATGCCTCCAATGACTTGAACCAGCTGCACTCAAAGTAAGCTAACCATCATGATTCATTTCCCCCCCAAAATGTTGTTCTATTGATAGCTGTCTCAGGTCTCTGGTAAGATGTGTTAATAAATGTCATTAATATACTGTTTAAACTTTCATTTTACAGCCAAACAAACCAGAATGAGTATGTTGAAGTATAGCTTGTCTTATTATAATAACATTTGGATGGCGGCTTAGTGCACAACTCCCTCGTAAACACCAAGGGCCCAATAATGAAAAATGCCTTAATTGGACTAGATAGCTCAGCTAACTCAAAAGCTGTAATACATATCACACTCTGGTCACTTTTGGTCAAAAGACACAGCTGTGATGATTGTTTTATGTGCACTTTGTGTGAAGTTAAATTTGGGTGATACACAGAGGTCAAAGGTTATATCAGTTTTATAGCACTGCAGGAACATGAGAAACAGACATATTAGTTCAAGCTGCTTCACAAATACTATAGGGCCAAATAACGTGTTCAGGCTCCCTGAAATCAGCAGATGAAGGGCTTTATTTTGGTATATAAAGCTTTTCATGGTTGCTGTTAGTACTCATGTTTTGGGTTAAAATGATCACAAGATATTAAGACAAAAAAAACAAACCAATAACAACTTCCCCTGTCCTTCTATGCCAGTCTCTTTCTGATTGTCATGTCATATTTGTTTAATATGCTATTTTTAAATGTTCATTTAAACTTACTAAATGTTCTACATGTTTTCAGTTCCTCACTGCAGCTGTTCCATAAATTAACTCCTTTGACTGTAATACAATGATATTTTACATTAGTCCTCACTTATCATTTATTGCACAAGTCATGTTGACTTTCTCTCATTTGAAACAACTTTTGGATACTTTTAGGTAACAATTGATTTTTAACTTTGTACATGATTTGAACCGTTTTAAATTCAACCTAATCTTTAAATTTTAGAGCCTTTAAATTTAATAAAAAGTGGGTTTCTTGGTTCTCTATGTGGTTTTGTTTACACAAACTTGTGTGCTGTGCATGTAGCAGATGTCCATATAACGAAATCCGTCACGAACTGACGTCAGCTTGGGCTGAAAGTAGAAAAAAACAAGTTAGAAACAGCGTTCAGAGCAGTCTGAAGCTGCTGCTTTCTGCTCACAGGGATTACTGTGACATACGTTTACCTCGTTATTTGAAACGTTGGCCAGTTTTAACATGAACATCCGACACACAAATACACGCATAATATATATATATAAATAAAAATATGGAAAAGGATAATACGTCCCCTTTAATAAAACCAATATTTAAACCAATTAATAAAATAAAACTATTACACAAAACTTAAATGTATTTCCCTTTTGCTTTCCTACCTTTCTCAGAAGTTATGACCTCTCTTTATCTTATTTACCAATAACGGAGCTCCTAATTTAAGGGCACACACACACACACACACACACACACACACACACACACACACACACACAGCAACCAAAATAAAACAGTGTCCTTTAAAACCAGAACCAAACGTTGCAGGTCTGAGTCGTTGCTCGGAGCGTAGTGACCTGAAACAAATGGCCGCTGCACTAGCAAATGCAAGCTACAAAATAAAATAGCAGGTGCACTGGTTAATAGTTACTCACAAATCCCTGAGTTGAAACATGGGCGATGCATGACGAGAGGAATGATGAGTGAGGTTACAGGCTGGCGGGCGACAAGTCCAGACGAAGTGAAAACTGAGCGGGAGACATCAACTCGTCCATAGAGTCCAAGGACTGTTTCCTGGTCCTCAGTCTATTAGACGTACATGACAGTTGTTCTCAGTCACTTAACTCGTCCTAAAGCTCCTTTACTTCTCATGCCGAGTGCATTTTGAGCTTTTAACTAATTGACATTAACACATACTAGCAACAAACAGTAACATTAGCTGCTACTACGGTGAAATATGTGCTAATATAACTAGCGCGCTAACGCGCTAATCGCGATTAGCATCTACCTTTTACACGCACTACGTCGTGATGAAGCGATACAAAAAATACATACACAGAGGTTATTTACCTTCTGCATGTGGCTATTATGTCCGTTACCCGTCGGTAAAACTCTGCATCCATCAACACAACGAACATAAACAGTCTTCATCCATGGATGTACAAAGAGAATTGGATACAGCGTCGGCGGCGGGGCCCCGTTCATGCGGCCCATAGAGCATGCGCACTAGTAACGGTCGCCGGCCGAGTCGACTACTTCCGGTTTAGGCCTCCGGCTAACTTGAATGGGGATGAAACAATTCAATCGTGCGGCTCCTCTAGGCTTTTGAAATGTGATCGGACCAAATGGATCAAATTCTGATAGAGAGACAAGTCATTTCTTTATACGTCCATGTCTTCAACAGCGTAAACAACCTTCACACAGCTCCTGTTCGTCGTCTGACCAGCCCGTGGCTTTACTCTGCGGGGTCTCCTCTACATCCCGCCCCTCCACCTTTACAATTGGCTGACAGGTTGGTAACAACCAATCAAATCAACAACATGTTAAGATGGACAACTTTATGTCCTCTGGGACTAGGTTGTGACATAAACACGCTGCTCTCATGTGAACAGCAAACAAACTACTTGAACTGCATGAACTTCACCAACACAATGACAAAGATTTATTCATCTGCCTGTTTTTAATTCACTATGAACTGTATTAAACATTAAACTTAACTGGTTTGAATAGAATACTTTTTAAACATTTAAAAATGATTTATTGATCTTTATTTATTTACATATTTGTCTAAAATGAAAACTTTTTTTTAGACTGAGCTACATTTGAGATATACACACACACACAGTAAGTTATATGTTGGACTATGAAGGAACAGCATAAGGTGTATAACAAAACTTTATTTAGAGGATCTTTATATAGTATTGAAATTGACTTTTAGCTTTGATATAATTTATGTGGCTTCAATCATAATTTATTATCCAATATTACTCCAACAAATTTAATTTCACTCTTCCTATTCTACATCATTCATCATGGGTTTCCTGTATGAGTTAGTTGATCACTTCTCAAATATTATAAAGTTAAATAAGTGTTAGTTAGTTTAAGTGTTTCACTCTTTAGCATTTCCAGTTCTTTTTCCACTGTATCCAAAAGTTGTTCCAAATTATTACTGTGACAAAATAAATGTGTATCATCTGCAAATATAGTTAAATATTTTGGAAACCTTAAATATACTATTTATGTACAAAATAAACAACAATGGTCCTAACACTGAGCCCAGGGGAACCCCACAAGTAACCTTCAGTATTTGTTGATTTCTTGGATAATAAGTCCTGGTCAACTGTATCAAATGCTTTTTGAGATCCATGAATACTCCCACTGCATATTCCTTATTTTCTATTGCAGGTGATATTTCCTCCACAAGCTCCAAGTTTCCCTATTAGATCTAAACCCATATTGCTGTTCATACAGTATATTTTTACAATATTATAGAGAAGCCTGTAATCGGAGAGTATATTCTCCTGCCATAGATATATATATATAATCTGGACTTCTCCACAGTGCTGATACCTCCCCTTCAAATAGACGTACCCCTTTGGATGTGTGTCTCTGAGGAATGAGTTATAGCCTACAACATTTTTCACAGGATTTCACACAGCTACATGGTGTAACCCTGTATGTTGGAGAGTGTTTGTGCACCTCATAACTGTGCTATGATCATATATGCTTTCAGTGTGTACATTTTACAGATTTGCCTGGATGGCTGTGGCAGTCATGTGACATACGTTGCAGTAGTATTCACACCGATCATTGATGCAATGATGAACTATAGCAGCCATCTTTTCATAAGATATTATTTGTTTCAGGGACCAATGTTTCAGCTCTACCGACCTTTCTCAGGGCAACAACCGACAGACTTTTTCACCCTATATATCAACTCACCTGCCACAGGTGGCTCCTGATTAGCAATCAGCAGGTAAGGCACCTGACACACTTCCTGTTTCTTCCATATATGGTCTTCTTAGATATACCAAAAAACTGTACCATCATTAAAAGCTCCAGGAATATAACGATTTCATGAACAATAACAGACATCAAATATTTAACATTTCAAGGATCTAAAACAGTAAAATCTCATAACAGATAGGGTGAAGAAGTAGAAAAAATGTTTTAATGATATCCCCTGATTCAATCAATCAATCAATCAATCAATTTTTATTTATATAGCGCCATATCACAACATAAGTCATCTCAAGGCACTTTTCACATAGAGCAGGTCAAGACCGTACTCTTTAATTTACAGAGACCCAACAATTCCCCCATGAGCAGCACTTGGCGACAGCGGTAAGGAAAAACTCCCCTTTAACGGGTAGAAACCTCAAGCAGAACCCGGCTCTTGGTGGGCGGCCATCTGCTTTGACCGGTTGGGTTGAGAGAGAGAAAGAGAGAGGGAAAGGGGGAGGGGGACAGAAGAAAAACAATCACAACAACAACAACAACAACAACAACAACAACAAGCACGAGCAGCAACAGCCAGGGAAGGATGCCATCAGGACTGTGAAGGACCGCGAAGGTTTGGCCCGGGAGTCAGGTTTTTCTGTGAGATGAGAAAGCACAAAAAACTCCGGGGAAGAAGCAAAGTTAGTGACATGCATTGATGTTACATGAATGCATACAGATGGAGAGGAGGAGGAGGAGAGAGGAGCTCAGTGCATCATGGGAAGTCCCCCAGCAGTCTAGGCCTATAGCAGCATAACTAAGGGCTGATCCAAGGCGAGCCTGGTCGGCCCTAACTATAAGCTTTATCAAAAAGGAAAGTTTTAAGCCTACTCTTAAACATAGAGAGGGTGTCTGCACCCCGGACTGAATCCGGTAGATGGTTCCATAGAAGAGGAGCCTGACAGCTGAAGGCTCTGCCTCCCATTCTACTTTTAAAGACTGTAGGGACCACCAGTAAGCTGCATACTGGGAGCGCAGTGTTCTAGTGGGATAATACGGTATTATGAGCTCTTCAAGATATGATGGTGCCTGACCATTAAGGGCTTTGTAAGTTAGGAGAAGGATTTTAAATTCTATTCTAGATTTTACAGGAAGCCAATGCAGCGAAGCTAAAATGGGAGAAATGTGATCTCTTTTTCTAGTTTTAGTCAGAACACGTGCAGCTGCATTCTGGACCAGCTGGAGAGTCTTTAGAGACTTGTTAGAGCAGCCTGATAATAAGGAATTGCAATAATCCAGCCTAGAAGTAACAAATGTGTGAACTAGTTTTTCTGCATCTTTTATGGACAGGATGTGATTTTTGTGATATTACGTAAGTGAAAAAAGGCAGTCCTTGAGATGTGATTTATGTGGGAGTTAAAGGACATATCCTGATCAAAGATAACTCCCAGATTCCTTACGGTGGTGCTGGAGGCCAGGGTAATGCCATCCAGAGTAGCTTTATCATTAGATAATGTGTTTCTAAGGTGTTTAGGGCCAAGCACAATAACTTCAGTTTTATCTGAGTTTTTAGTAGAAAATTGCAGGTCATCCAGGTCTATATGTCGTTAAGGCATGTTTGGAGTTTGTTTAACTGATTAGGTTCATCTGGCTTCACTGATAAATATAATTGGGTATCATCTGCATAACAATGAAAATTTATGGAGTGTTTCCTAATAATATTACCTAAAGGAAGCATATACAAGGTGAATAGAATTGGTCCAAGTACAGAACCTTGTGGAACTCCGTGTCTAACTTTTGCCTTCATGGAGGATTCATCATTAACATGTACAAACTGAAATCGGTCTGATAAATAGGACTTAAACCAGGTTAATGCAGTTCCTTTAATGCCAATTAAATGTTCCAGTCTCTGTAATAGGATGTGATGGTCAGTGGTGTCAGATGCAGCACTAAGATCTAACAGGACAAGTATAGAGACAAATCCTTTGTCCGATGCAGTTAGGAGGTCATTTGTGACTTTCACCAGTGCTGTCTCTGTGCTATGATGCGCTCACCAGGGTTTAAGCAAGTTGATGAAGGTTTTGTAGGAATACTTCCTTGCTCCCTTGAGTGGCTTCTCACGGAGAATGGAGTTCAATGTGCTGGGGTGAGAAGCTGGAATCTGGATCTTGTGATGATCAGTAAGTTGCCCAGTCCAGATTTGAAAAGTTCTCATTGGAAGACAGCTCCTAGTTTATGCTCTCCTAGTCTTGATCCTTAACTAGATTTTGAGGTTTCAGCCCCTATTTTTCAGGATCACATCCTCAGACTAGCAAACAGCTAGTCTTCAACCAGCATGGCAAAAAGCCATGGAAGATAAGTAAAAAAGCAAAAAGCACGAATTCTCAGATAAGAGATTATTTCAAATTTTCAGCCTGCCACCTGTCCATGGGGAGGTGTGTTCAGCTCCTGAAGGCTGTTATTCTTTTAATCTAAGTATTTACAATTTAACAATTGCATGATTTATAACAATTGCATTTTGATAGTAGCTTTAGCATTTAGAGAGAGAAATAAGCAGAATGGTACTAAACATGATGTTAGTGTTATCAAAGATGATTGAATTATGTTAGTGGTATATTTATTGGCTTAAAGGAAGTGGAATAAAAACAAATATAAAAACAATAAAACACATTGGGTGACACACATATATACTAACATACAATATTAATTTTCCTTAGACAAAATCTAAGACTACATTTGGAAGTCCATGTCTTTTACAGTTCTTTGTTTTCCTTTATCTGGCTGCAAACAGCAGGGATCCAGGTCATGTGCTACATTTGTGTGTGTGTGTGTGTGTGTGTGTGTGTGTTCCTAGAGGTGAGTTTATGCCAGCGAGTGGTGGGGTGATGTTTATCCAAGTCGTACAATCAGCTCACACTGCGGTGTCAATGGGTCTTGCTTGCTTGAAGCTTGTTGCTTGCAGGATCAAAGGTGGTCTGGGTCAGTGGTCTGGTTCAGTGACCATGCAGGAGATGAGGGGTTCCTTATCTGATCCTTTCTGTTTGCAGGGTGCTGTTTAGATGGTCTAACATAGTTTAGACGGTGTAACATAGTCTGTTAAAAGTAAAAGACTTGTGTGGCATAAATCATGTTGAGCAGGGGGGCTCTCTCATTGGGGATGAAGACCATTCAATCTGGCCATTTTTTGACATATATGTGTGCTGTGGGGCTCCTCTATCTCCTCTATCTCTCTCTCTGTGTGTGTGTGAGTACATGTTTCTGAGTGTCTGTGTGTATATGGGTAAAATTGAGCTGAACTTCATATGAAGGACATAAATGTGTGGGGGAGTGTAGCATGTGTACTCAATGATGTTTTTCTTTTACTTCACAGAACATAAGCCAAGGCCATGAAGTTTCAGGTTGAAAAATTGTTTCCTTGTATCATTTTTCTTTTAGTAAAATTTTGAAATGAATCAATTTGATCTGAAAACCATGTAAAGGTTAAGTCTAACCCTACTGATCATTTACCAGCTGTGGGCTTCGTCCTCAGTCCGTCACCTCATGAGCTGTGTGCTGTCAGTCGACAATGAGGTGGTTTCATCACTGCCTGTGGCAATGGCTTGATTATTGTGTTTCTCACCCTCAAACAGGCAGTAACTTCATTACTTGCATGTTCACCACCTTGATTTACATGCTGAATAGCCCCATCCTCAAGACCAGGATCAGTAATCATTGACAGATCATGAGACAGTTTATATCAGTCATTTAAGACAGCCAGTTACA
Source organism: Thunnus thynnus (assembly GCF_963924715.1). Classification (NCBI taxonomy): domain Eukaryota; kingdom Metazoa; phylum Chordata; class Actinopteri; order Scombriformes; family Scombridae; genus Thunnus; species Thunnus thynnus. The sequence goes on along the minus strand of NW_027095882.1, from coordinate 70,843 downwards.
TGTGACTGTATCGAAGAACATCCAGCCTAAATGTCTTTATTTGTTCATTTTTATTTGCATACAATAGTCTAAACAGCTTGCTGGAATTTGGGTGTATATGCACTTTTTTATTAAAGTATAGCAGTAGGTTATATTTCTACTTTTCTGCCACTGTTGATCAATTTCATTATTTGCCACTGGTTTGATATGTTACATTGTATTATTTACCATTTATATTGCAACAAATGGCGGAAATCACACCTGCCTGTTCAGATTCACAAACATCCAAAATTACAATAAAAGTAAGCGACATTTATATTCCAATACCAGACATTTTACTGTTGTCTCTGTTGTTTTCCTTCTCTAAAAATCCTGACATACTATTGTTTTCAGGGTTTTTTGGTGGATACATAAAGAAAAAGTATATTTAACATGGAAGTATAGCAATAAAGAGGGACTTTGGCACTAAAAACGTTGAAAGATATCTACTTTATTTCACAATTTGGATGGCTGAAGCCTCATATGAGCTTCAGATAAATGTTTAAATATATTTTTGCGCAGAGGGAGGCTTTAAATGGCCAGTATGAACAGGAGGAATGATTATGGTAAGACAAACCTTCAATGTTCAGGGCATAGTTGAGATAGGTCACATAGGGCGCCAGCAACTAGAGGGCCACCAAAGAGGAGGGAGAAATATTCTGTGATTAATTTCAGATGCCTTATTTACAGTTAAAAGTCTCACTCACATCCAATGCACCTCTTACATAGAAACACCTGATAGTGGGAGGAGACTACCAGCTCACTGTAGACTGAGACTTCATTGGAGGTTGACAGTCACATGGTCCTACCTTTAACCTGCAAACTGCTGCTTATTTTGTGGTTTATTTCCTCTCACCACTGTGTAAGAATAATGTAACCCGGGTCACAAAGAGTTAACAACACAGAAGTGCCTCAGCCAATCAGAGGGCAGGTCTGCAGCACCGTAGGCAAACTACACAATGGACGCTACTCAGACGCTGAGTGACACTGTTGAGGGGGAACGGTAAAAATATAACACAGCTAAAACAGTAAAAACACCATATAATGTTTTTAAAATGTAACACTAACAGCCTGTACTTTGTTGTAAGCTCGTAGAGGTGTGTGTGTGTGAGAGGCTGCTCACTGAAACCTGCCGAGTGACACACGGGAACTCCCGAATCAGTGAGTCGTAGTAAAAGTCATCAATTAAATGCTGCGCCACACGATGCTAGGCTAAGCTGGCTAGCTCAAGTCAATGAACCGAGAGCTAACAGAAATAAACTACAACTGTTTGACAACTCAACTGGAAAAAATATGAAGATGTGACATGACGAGGCTGAAGTCGGCTTCCGATTCATAGCTTCTGATTGGAATTTCCAGTCCACCTTAAAAGTGGTACAACGCCTGTAGATGGCGTTATTCAGTCATTTTCGAGCTAATTCATGAAGTGAAAAATTGAACAAATACGGGGAAGAAGAAATGAGAATGATCAGTAGAGTGAAATTGTCCTAAATTTTGAGCATTTCAACTGTAGCATATTTTTTATACCCTTACTCATGGTAAACTGCATTTCAGTCTTACTGCTATCTCTACCTATTTGCTGTGGTCTTATCAGCTCAGTATTAAAAAGTCTCAACAAACTAATACTCCAGTATGACAGGAGATGTCAAAGGGTATCATAATCCTGAGTTTTATTCATTTTTACTGTAATATTTTGTCTTAATGATCTCAAACCCTTTACTCTATTTGTGAAAATGCAAAAAGGGGCAATTTCACTGATTTTCTCCCATCTAGACCACATTAGACCAGATCCAGATCAGAAACCACTATACTTAGACCTGTCAAATCTGGACTAGATTAACATGGAGACTCCAGAGAATCATTTAAACACAGTTTCAGATTTGTGAAACCTTTACTCTATTTGTGAAAATGCAGAAAAGGGCGGTTTTGATCCTTTTTTGCATCCAGACCACATTAGACCAGATCCAGATCAAAAACCACTATACTTAGACTTGTCAAACCTAGACTTGATTATCATGGAGACTCCAGAGAATCAATAAAACACAGTTTCTGATCTGTGAAACCTTTACTCTATTTGTGAAAATGGTAATGTTAATGATTTGCCACAACCCAGCCTGTTATCTGAAATTTAAAGGATTTCATTTCTGACTGCCATGAAGATCTCCTCTGTCTCACTTCAAAACCAAAGTAGAAAAGTTATCTTTACCTTTTTAAAAACAATCAAAACATCTTCATAGATTGGTCAATTGGTTTATTTACTCTTCAAATTCTTACTTCCACAAAATGACTGTTCTCTCACCTTTCCTCTAATTGGCCATGGTCAACCTCTCACTGCCTCTGCCAATAGTCTCCTCACTTTGCCAAAGCCTTTACCGTGGCCTGTATTAGAAGTACCATAATTCAGCCATGAGTGTGCTTGTTTTTCATTAATGTATATATATATATATATATATATATATATATATATATATGAATGAAACCATTTTTATAAAGAGCTGTCTTTCAATACTTTGTTAGTTATCAACATTTGATTGACTGTTCACTAACATTTTCCATCATTCCAGACCCCGCTATTCTCCTGCCCACTACTTTTTCCATTCACCTGACCTTGCACCTGCCTGCAGACATGATCTTCATGACCTCATTATCCAAAGAGTTTATACTGTAGACCTGCACAGTACCCTAGTCATTTGCTACAGTGTGCATTATGTCTTCTAGTCACAGCGTTGCAGGCTTTTTGTTATGCCTGAGTCTATGCTAGTTTTTTCCTGCCTACCTTAACTGCCTTAACTTTTTATTGTTATGTGAAGCACTTTGTGACATTTGTTTTTAAAAGTTCTATATAAACAAATAAATACATTATCGTTATCATTATTATTATTGTTATTATTAACTCTTTACCTGTTTAACCTGTTGGTGTCCTGTGTTTTGCCTGCTGACAAAGTAAATTCTTTTCATAATGATCCTGCGTTTTGAGTCTGTGAGTGTGCTTTTGGGTCAAAAATAGTATTTCTCAGTTTCCCATCCTCTTGCCGTCACTGTTGCTTGAAAGTACTTCTACAACTTTTGATTGCATTCCTAATATAAATAATACTGATGTTTGAAGATGTTTGAAGTACCTATGGAGCCCTTTAACTATTACTATTTGTCTCATCAAGACCTACAAATCATACACTGACACCCCTGACCTAAATCCAACAGGAAGTCCGCAATTAGCCTTTCAAAATAAGACTTTGCCCCAGTTTTGGCCCTTAAACAAACGTTATCTCCTCCAAGAGTGTTAATGGTATCGGCTTCAAACTTTAATAGGTGACTTATGACACTATGCTGAAAAAAAGTTGTCAGAAACTGTAATAACTGGAACGGCCCTGAAAGTTGCAGTGCCACATCACCCTTACAATGTAAACCAATGGGGAGGCAATCTATGGGCATGAACTTTGTGTCAAACTGAGGCTTCTGACGTCTAAACTATAAGTCTGACCACTTTCAAACCTGTATCAATGGATTCTCAACAAAATGTCCTACCAAAAAATTTGATTTTTAATGTAAGATTTGGCCAAAGTCATGGGATTTATGAGGATATTTCACAAGAAGCGTACTCTAAAATCCTCCTCTCCAACTGCTCCTGGTGATGTCACTCCCTCAGTGCTGTGAAACATTCCGCAATACACACTCATTATAAAATCACAGGAGGAGCAAGAAAAGACTTTAAAACTCACACTCTAATATCTCAAAAACAATAAAAGATAGAAAAAACATGTAAATTCAAGATTTGTAGGTCAAAGTCTCGTGACTCATTTAAAGTTCAAATGAAGTTTGTATCTAAAACTATGTGGAAGCAGTAAATGTTCAAAAAGGTGTGGGTTCACTCACACTCTCCATTCAAATATATGAGTATTTTTCTGTGTCCAGCTGCAGTTACTTATTGTCTCTACACACCTGACAGTACACATGTCAATCAAACTTTCACCAGGTCATGTGGGTTAAAAGTCTTTACTTTCCTAAAAATAGACTTGATGAAAATTAGGAAATTAATTTGTTTTACACACAAACTCATCAAGAGTTTTCAATTTACTAATTGAAATTCAAGTGAATGGGCCCAAAACTTGCATAATTTTGATGCCACAGGTGTGAGCAAGACAGACATGTCTCACCCTGCAGGAAATTCTCATCCTGTCAATCAAACTTTCAAAATAAAAGCACACCACACTTGTAAGAAATATCCCTCATTTTTAAATAGCAAAATGATCCCGACGGGCCAAAGTGCGAGGTCCCTCACAATTTTGTGATATATCCTTTCTGCTCCCTATAGAAAAAACAGTGACAATACAGATTTAGTGGATCAGATTTGTTTACAATATAAACAGGCACAACCAACCTGACCTGAAAACAAGTTTTTCTCAAACTAAATTTCCACAATTTATTCCAATACCTGAAATGGCACATTGTTCCAGAGGATACATTTTTCTTTTCTACTTTTAAGTTGCGGTATGAAAGTAAGAAAAAAAAAAAAGTTATGACAAGTTGGTGTAAATATTGATACCAAGATGTAGCCTGTTGTTATTGTCTAGGGGGATGATTATATCTGCTTTAATTACCAAATAATATATACTAAAATAGTAAAGATTAATAAAAAAAAGAACCCAGTAAATTAAAGCTGCAAGTACCGATGAACGGGCCCTCGCACCTCCACGCACGTCAGGCTGCGGCAATCGAAGGGCTTCTGTCACGGCCATTTAGATGTCTTCCAACTCGAGCTGGTTTCAGACAGTGCCAGAAGGAGATAAACATCACTTCCTTTGTCCACTATTTTGCCTGCTGCTGAGGCTGTTTCGTTGAAATATTGGGGGAGGGGGCGTTGATGAGCCATTCTGCCACACCCATGCCTGCCACCCATACGGTTTTACAGACTTTAAGACCTCTTATATGTGTGCAAAGTTTTGTGAGTTTTCAAGCATGTCTAGCCCCTTAAAAACAGCTTTGTACCTTATGGCGAACACTGAGTTGCCATGGCAACAGTTTTTGATGAAAACTCAAAAGCTTCAGGAGTTATAATTATCAAGGTCTCACACCTTGGCTGACCAAATTTTATGTGTTTCTGGCTAACCTGCTAGGAGTAGTTAGCAAAAGAGTGCCGCTTAAGACTTGCTGTTGCCAGTAGGTGGTGATATGAATAAGACTCAATATGAGCCTGTACTTGCTTTCATACTGGGACCCTTATCAAGCAGGAGAAATTTGGAAAAGATCTGATCATGCAGAGTCAAGTTGTAACACTTTGTTCAGGGCGAAACATCAAAGCTTGCCGCATGACCACTGCAAGGGCGTTCAGCGAAATCTCAAGATTTTGATATCTTTTTATCACAAAAGCCTTTAGATGACACTGACAAAATTTGAAGTTGGCGGGGTGAAATCTCTAGGAGTTTGTTAAAATACAAAGCATGCAAATTGCCAAAAATGGCTGCTCAATTCAAAATGGCCGACTTCCTGTTGGGTTTGTGGTTTTGCTCCAAGAGACTTTTTCGTGCATCTGGGAATGATACATGTGTGTACCAATTTCTGTGCATGTCTGTGAAACATACCACAGGGGAAACAGTTTAGGGGGCGCTGTTGAGCCATTTTGCCACGCCCATGTTCAGGACCTGTAAAATGTCAAATTTTTCACCACCACTGATGTATGTGCAAAGTTTAACAACTTTTCGTGCATGTTTAGGCACTAAAACTCAGGATTATGATACCCTTTGACATCTCCTGTCATACTGGAGTATTAGTTTGTTAAGACGTTTTAATACTGAGCTGATAAGACCACAGCAAATAGGTAGAGATAGCAGTAAGACTGAAAAGCAGTTTACCATGAGTAAGGGTATAAAAAATATGCTACAGTTAAAATTATCAAAATTTAGGACAATTTCTGTCTACTGATCATTCTCATTTAATTTCCCCACTGTTCAATTTTTCACTTCATGAATTAGCTCGAAAATGACTGAATAACGCCATCTACAGGCGTTGTACCACTTTTAAGGTGGACTGGAAAATTTCAATCGGAGGCTGTGAATCAGATGCCAACTTCAGCGTCCTTGTGACATGCAGAGAATCTAATTGCTCATAAAGCGACTGAACTGTTTAATACTGAAGCAACATACTAAGTTATGTTTTGTCGGGTATTATATTTCATTGGTATAGTGAATCTGATTTAAAGAACAGAAGACATAAGAATATGGTGTGTAAAGTTCACACTGTTGGTCTGTAATTCATGTAATATTGTTTTTATTTTAAAAAAAATACCAGGTTAAGATAAAAATAGTAATTTAGTTCATTTTACTCAGAAATTCATTTACTGTAAAGGTTACTTAAAATGTGCTATTTACTGAACTTAAAGTTATTTAATTTATGTTGTTTATTCTCAAAAATAATACACCTTCTTGTCTTGTGTGGTCATTTAATGTTGCAAATAGCCATTTCTACCTCCTGTCCGAATCTGGTATCCTCTGGTCCAAAATTATTAAAATCCTTACTAAATAGTAGTGTTAGGAGCCGAGTGCTACAATAATAAGTACGGTTCCTTTTAAATATTATAATATGATCCACAGCAGGATAATTCATAAGCAGGATGTGGATGTGATTTAGGGGCCCTAGGCAAACTCAGTCATGGGGCCTCCTTAGTGCCTTATTTTCACCCTTTGTCTAATTGTTGGTATTGGTGGGGACTATTAATACCACACTTAACATAGTCTGTTAAAAGTAAAAGTCATGTATTTACATTTTTAGCTTAGATAAAAGTGCAGAAGTATTTTTAGCACAATGTACTAACATTTACTTAATGTCTATTTAAGGTGGAGCTCATGTTAACTGCTTTATATCCTGCTGGATAGTTTTCTAATATAATCTATAATAATGCATCAAATTTTATTGTTGATAATATATTTTGTGTGTAAAATCTTAATCTGTAATGTAACCAGCAACAAGCTGTCAGATAAATGTAGAAGAATGACGAGGACAGTGTTTCCCTTTGAAACAGAAGGAACTAAATCCCTCCGAGTACAATTAGAGTAGAAGTACACTGTTGCATAAAATGGAAACATTAAAGTACATGTACCTCATAATTGTAAGAATAAAACTTTAGTAAGTGTACTTTGTTAACTTTTTTTAAATATTTTTTTTATTTTTTTTTATTGGTGATACTGTTGACAAGACATAGTGGAAAGGAAAAAAAATAACAAAAATAATGACAACAGCAATGACAACATCATATTACAATGAAAAAGATAGTAAATGTAGAAAGCAACTAAGCAATATGGATTGATTGTGGGAAAGGGGAAGGGGGGGGGGTGAGTGAATGAAAGTGAGAAAAGAAGAGAGAGAGAGGAGGGGGAGAAAGAAAAAGTGAGAGCATCAATAATTATTATAATAGTAATGATAATAATAACAATACAACAATATAATGTAATAATGATAATAGTCTTGTTTGATAGTGTACTGTGGCGGCGGTAGCGGCAGAGGCAGCCACAATAACAGTGAAATGGGTTAAATAATTAGCTATTTATATTAATTTATATCTATTTGAGTGTATATCAATTAAATTAATTTAATATGGCTATGGGGGGTGGAGCCAAACACACAGAGCCCAAGGAGGGGAGGCCACCATCACCCTCCCACACGACAGCTTTGTTAACTTTTAACCATATGGTATTGAGGAGGTTGATGATTTCCATAACTGCAATCATTGACCAGGTTTTTTCTCTGCTTCTCTGACATGAACTGATCAAGCAGTTACCCACCCAAAACCACATAGAGACTGTGTCTGTCCCCCGACCACATAAATCAATTAAATCCAAAGTATATAAAAGAAGAGTCATTCATGAAAATCTAGTAAAAATTAAAACCACTGCTGCAATAGTACAACAAAATAAGATAATTAAATGTGGACTCTTGAACATTAGATCTCTTTCATTTAAAGCAGTTTTAGTAAACGATTTAATTTCAGATCATCATATTGATTTATTTTGTCTCACTGAAACCTGGCTGTGTCATGAAGAATATGTCAGCCTTAATGAATCCACTCCCCCCAGTCATATTAATACTCATATTCCTCGAGACACTGGCCGAGGAGGAGGAGTTGCAGCCATTTTCAACTCAAGCCTAATCATGAACCCTAGACCTAAATTTAATTATAACTCATTCGAAAGCCTTGTTCTTAGTCTCTCTCAGCCAACCTGGAAAACTTTACAGCCAGTTCTTTTTGTTATAGTGTATCGTCCTCCTGGCCCGTACTCTGAATTCCTATCTGAATTCTCAGAGTTTTTGTTGTATTTAGTCCTTAGTACAGATAAAGTAATTATAGTAGGTGATTTTAATATTCATGTGGACGTTGATAGTGACAGTCTCAGCACTGCATTTCTCTCATTATTAGACTCAATTGGCTTCTCTCAGTGTGTAAATAATCCCACTCACTGTCTTAACCACACCCTAGACCTTGTTCTAAGTTATGGGATTGAAATTGAACATTTAATAATTTTTCCACAAAATCCTATTTTATCAGATCATTTTTTAATAACTTTTGAATTCCTATTACTGGATTACACACCATTAGACAAAATGTCCTCACTAGATGTCTCTCTGATAGTGCTGTAGATAAATTTAAGGAAGCAATTCCGTCAGTACTGAATTCACTGCGATGTCTCAATACTACAGAGGACTCTTATGTTAACTTTAGTTCCTCCCAAATTGATAATCTTATTGATAGTGCTGCAGGCTCACTAAGACAAACACTCGACTCCATCGCCCCCTTAAAAAAGAAGATAATAAAACATAAGAGGTTAGCTCCATGGTATAACTCCCAAACCCGCAAATTAAAGCAAACATCACGAAAATTGGAAAGGATTTGGCGTTCCACCAAAGTAGAAGATTCTCACTTAGTCTGGCAAGATAGTCTTAAAACATATAGGAAGGCCCTCTGTAATGCCAGAGCCGCCTATTACTCAGCATTAATAGAAGAGAATAAAAACTGCCCTAGGTTCCTTTTCAGCACTTTGGCCAGGCTGACAAAGAGTCATAACTCTATTGATCCATGTATTCCTATAGCTCTCAGTAGTAACGACTTTATGAGCTTCTTTAATGATAAAATTCTAACTATTAGAGACAAAATTAACCATCTCCTGCCCTCAACAGGCACCGTTCTCTCCCCAAACACAGGAACCTTGGTAACGGCAGTAAATCCTGACATATATTTGGACTGTTTTTCTCCAGTAGACTTGTCTGAACTAACTTCAATGATTTGTTCAGCTAAACCATCAACCTGTCTCTTAGATCCCATCCCAACTAGGCTGCTTAAGGAAGCCTTACCCTTAGTGAGCACTTCTTTACTAGATATGATCAATCTGTCTTTAGTAACAGGCTATGTACCACAGTCCTTTAAAGTAGCTGTAATTAAACCTCTTCTTAAGAAGCCTACTCTTGATTCAGGTGTTTTAGCCAATTATAGACCTATATCTAACCTTCCATTTCTCTCTAAGATCCTTGAGAAAGCAGTCTCTAATCAGTTATGTGACTTTCTACATAACAATAGTTTATTTGAGGATTTTCAGTCAGGATTTAGAGGCATCATAGCACAGAGACAGCACTGGTGAAAGTCACAAATGACCTCCTTACTGCATCGGACAAAGGATTTGTCTCTATACTTGTCCTGTTAGATCTTAGTGCTGCATTTGACACAATTGACCATCAAATCCTTTTGCAGAGACTGGAACATTTAATTGGCATTAAAGGAACTGCATTAACCTGGTTTAAGTCCTATTTATCAGACCGATTTCAGTTTGTACATGTTAATGATGAATCCTCCATGAAGGCAAAAGTTAGACACGGAGTTCCACAAGGTTCTGTACTTGGACCAATTCTATTCACCTTGTATATGCTTCCTTTAGGTAATATTATTAGGAAACACTCCATAGATTTTTATTGTTACGCAGATGATACCCAATTATATTTATCAATGAAGCCAGATGAAACCAATCAGTTAACAAAACTCCAAACATGCCTTAACGACATAAAGACCTGGATGACCTGCAATTTTCTACTATTAAATTCAGATAAAACTGAAGTTATTGTGTTTGAAACACATTATCTAATGATAAAGCTACTCTGGATGGCATTACCCTGGCCTCCAGCACCACCGTAAGGAATCTGGGAGTTATCTTTGATCAGGATATGTCCTTTAACTCCCACATAAATCAAATCTCAAGGACTACCTTTTTTCACTTACGTAATATCACAAAAATCACATCCTGTCCCTAAAAGATGCAGAAAAACTAGTTCACGCATTTGTTACTTCTAGGCTGGATTATTGCAATTCCTTATTATCAGGCTGCCCTAACAAGTCTCTAAAGACTCTCCAGCTGGTCCAGAATGCAGCTGCACGTGTTCTGACTAAAACTAGAAAAAGAGATCACATTTCTCCCATTTTAGCTTCGCTGCATTGGCTTCCTGTAAAATCTAGAATAGAATTTAAAATCCTTCTCCTAACTTACAAAGCCCTTAATGGTCAGACACCATCATATCTTGAAGAGCTCATAATACCGTATTATCCCACTAGAACACTGTGCTCCCAGTATGCAGCTTACTGGTGGTTCCTACAGTCTTTAAAAGTAGAATGGGAGGCAGAGCCTTCAGCTATCAGGCTCCTCTTCTATGGAACCATCTACCGGATTCAGTCCGGGGTGCAGACACCCTCTCTATGTTTAAGAGTAGGCTTAAAACTTTCCTTTTTGATAAAGCTTATAGTTAGGGCCGACCAGGCTCGCCTTGGATCAGCCCTTAGTTATGCTGCTATAGGCCTAGACTACTGGGGGACTTCCCATGATGCACTGAGCTCCTCTCTCCTCCTCCTCCTCTCCATCTGTATGCATTCATGTAACATCAATGCATGTCACTAACTTTGCTTCTTCCCCGGAGTTTTTTGTGCTTTCTCATCTCACAGAAAAACCTGACTCCTGGGCCGAACCTTCGCGGTCCTTCACAGTCCTGATGGCATCCTTCCCTGGCTGTTGCTGCTTGTGCTTGTTGTTGTTTGTTGTTGTCATTGTTTTTCTTCTGTCCCCCCTCCCCCTTTCCCTCTCTCTTTCTCTCTCTCAACCCAACCGGTCAAAGCAGATGGCCGCCCACCAAGAGCCGGGGTCTGCTTGAGGTTTCTACCCGTTAAAGGGGAGTTTTTCCTTACCGCTGTCGCCAAGTGCTGCTCATGGGGGAATTGTTGGGTCTCTGTAAATTAAAGAGTATGGTCTGACCTGCTCTATGTGAAAAGTGCCTTGAGATGACTTCTGTTGTGATATGGCGCTATATAAATAAAGATTGATTGATTGATTGATTGATTGATCAATGACCTATCACATGAAAAGTTACTCATTTTATTTACTCAAGTGATGTTGTCTACTTGTACTTTAGTCTGTTTTTTGGTTTTTTTCCCTGTTAATAAGCTACTGGATCATTTTACTTCTTCAGGCCTCAAAAGACTATATGAGAAGGTTGAGCTCCTCATAGCTCATAAACATACAACCTGCAATAAGGGGTCGGAAGGAGATATTAATTGCATTAACAAGCCCAAAAGGTTGGGAACCACTGGTCTAAACTCAGAAGGCCCTGAAAGCTCAGGAAAATCAGACATCTTAAAGAATGTGTGATAGTCTGCATGAGAAGCGTCTATCAGGGATTTCTAATCTACAATACAGGTCACATACACTTAGATGTACCTGGAGTCAGAGATGCTATTATGTAAAGAACCATGTTAAATCAGGGGTTCAGTCCTGCTTTCTTCATCTTAGAAACATTACAAAAGTTATGTTAATTGTTGTTGATTATAACTAAGCTTTCGAGTTTTTTCTCCTTTGAGATATGTCTCACGTCTCTGTGCAAACAGAGCCAAAAAAGGCGGGGAGGTGATTAGTAATCCTGTGGGTGTAGGGAAATTCTATGATGATATAAATGTCAGCATAAACACCACTGTGCTTTAACTGTCAGGCTCAGTCAGAGGACTACCATCAACAGAAGAGAAAATGTCTCCTTTGGAGGATTTTGTGTTCTTCCTCTTCTCCAGTCCTACCACTCTGTTGGGGGCTGTTGCTGTCCTGCTCGTCCTCTGTCTTGTCTCCAGTAGTTTCACCTCCCAGGAAATAGGGAGGGAGCCTCCAGGACCGAGGTCTCTGCCCCTGTTTGGCAACCTGTTGCAGCTGGATCTCAAGAGACCTGACAAAACCCTGTGTGAGGTAAGAATAGCACTCCTAATGTGAACATAACCTATTTTGTAACATGTTGCAATCTATTTGAATGTCCTTATATTTATACATTTTGCAATAATAAATGTTCTTACATTATCTCTGATATATGTTATTACATTTCTTTTCTTCCAGCTTTCAAAAAAATATGGGTCTGTATTTACAGTTTACTTTGGACCTAAGAAAGTTGTGGTGTTGGCTGGATACCAGACAGTCAAAGAGGCTCTGGTCAGCTACGCAGAAGAGTTTGGAGATCGAAGCATCTCCCCCATTCTTTATGATACCATGCAAGGTCATGGTATGACCCTCCTTTATTAAACCTTTAATATATGTTTGCATTTTAGCACAAAAAGAAATACTACACATGAACATTTAAAGCACAAGTAAAATCACAAATTACATTGTATTTGTTAACTTTTTAAAAATCTTTTCTGATCAGTGTTAGACGTATAAGACTAGTCAGCCTGGTCGCCAGAATAAAACGTTGGCACTGTACGTTTCTGCAAACCACAGAAACATTGAATATCTACGTTTCAACACATGTAATACATATCATATTAACATTTCAACAAAACGCATCATTTCAACATTTCTAAAGTGACGTAGTTCACATGTGATTTATATGAGCTGACTTTCCTCTTAGGAGGAGGAGGGGCCGGTGGATGGTTAGTAAGTTTCTTACTAACCATAGTTGGAAATCAGCGGAGAGCAAGGTTCGAGACCACCTTGAAACCAATGCCCCCTTCCAGTTTCAACTGACAAAAGCGGGTGGGTGTTTTGAGCAAGATATCGGCCGTTTTTATTTTGGTTTTTTACTCTATTTTAACCCATTTTAACCATGAACCTTCCCTAACCCTAACCAAATGGTCTTTGTGCCTAAACCTAACCAGATCTTAACCACAGTGTTGTCACACCATAAACCATCATTATTCAACGGGTAGAAATGTTAATATGCTACATTTGTAGAAATGTTGATACAATACGTATTACACGTGTTGTGGGTTTCAGAAATGTTCAATGCCAACGTTTTGTTCTGGCAATCGGGTTGGACTAGTAGAAATTACTTCTAACTTGCGTGTCATGTTTAATAGGAATTCTGTTTGCAAATGGAGAATCCTGGAAAGAGATGAGACGTTTCGCTCTCTCCACCCTGAGAGACTTTGGGATGGGCAAAAGAGTTGCTGAGGATAAAATCTTAGAGGAATGCTGCCATCTGATTCAAATGTTTGACGAGCATAAAGGTATGGAGTTAATATGTGTGCGTGATAATAACATGACACGGTGTCCTGATATATAAAAATAATACTCTATGGGTTGGAGATGAAGAGCTCCTCATCATGAGGAAGAGTGGTATTTCATCTACTGGATCTTTCATTTTCCATAACAGCACACCTCTGAGTGCATTATTGTGCTCATGTCATGGTCACTTACACAGGGAAAGATATGCTGGGGTTTTTTTTTGAATTGTAGAAGACTGCAGTTTAAAACATCATCATGGCGTGTTACCATATGTACTGACTATGTTTGAGTTGTCAGGTCAGTCAATCAGAAACCAAATCTTTTGGTGTAACTCAATGAAACCTTTTTAGTGTTTTAAAATTTCAGTGTTTCTTGCTTTCTTTTTACAGGGAAACCATTTGATACAACATGTCCAGTGAATTATGCAACATCCAATATTATCTCCTCTATCGTGTATGGAAGCAGGTTTGAATACAGTGACCCTCGATTCAAAAACTTGGTGAGACGAGCCAACGAGATCATACGCATTAATGGTTCTGCACCAGTCCGGGTAAACTTAATGTTTGGTTTTTGACTAGATAGCATCCAAATGTTGTATATATATCTGTCTGTAATGAGATCATTCCATGTAATACATCATGAAATATGTGCTTTTACACTCGAGTGGCACATAGAACAAATCTTACTGTTTGTGTTAAAGTATCCAGAATGTATATTTCCATTTTATATGTTGCATGAAATTTTGCATGCATGCATGCATGCATGAAATGTATGTGTTTGGATTTTTGTTTGGTTTATACTTAAATCTTCTTAAATCATCTGTACTGTTTTTACTATTATGTCACAGCTTTACAACATGTTTCCCCGGCTGCTCAGTTGGATAAAAAACCGGAAGCTGATATTAAAAAATGTTGAGATGACTGTCAGAGATGTCAAAGATTTAATCAAGCACCTGAAAGAGACACTGAACCCTCACATATGCAGGGGACTGGTGGATTGTTTTCTGAATCGGAAGCAGAAAGAGGAGGTATGACAACAACTTTGGTGTTTTTCAGCTAACAAAAGGAACAACAATGCTTCACAGGTCTGTTTTATAATAATACATGGGATGGATGTTCTTTCTCTTAGGACTCACACATTATAGACACTCACTACCATGAGAAGAACTTAATAATTACAGTGATGGACCTGTTTGCTGCTGGTACTGACACCACAGCAACTACACTGAGATGGGGTTTGCTGCTTATGGCCAAATATCCACAAATACAGGGTAAGGACAGAGACCAAGCATGTGAATCTTTCCTCATAGGTGTGCATTTATGTTTTCACCAGTTAATGGCCTGAAATACTTGACGAACAGAAGGGCAAAGGAATATGTTTGCTTCTCATATACTCATAGAATACATGTAGGTTTGTGAACAGAAAAATGCAGGCAAAGAACATTCTTAGTTTGTGTCTCCAGACCAGGTCCAGGACGAGTTGAGCAGGGTGGTTGGAAACCGCCAGATCCGAGTAGATGACCGAAAAAACCTGCCGTACACTGATGCCGTCATTCATGAGACACAGAGACTCACCAGTATTGTCCCCATGTCACTTCCTCACATAACCAGCCGAGACGTCACCTTCCAGGGTTACTTTATCAAAGAGGTCAGTTGTTCATACCTGTTTTACTACTTTCCAACATGAAATTGTCTTTGCTGGATATGCTCCATATCCACTTCCGAAAACTTTAATAAAACAGTCCTTTGGTTCTGAGACGATATATGATAGACCTGTTCTCTTTTGCATACAGGGGACCACTGTGTTTCCTCTGCTTACTTCTGTCCTGTATGATGAGAGTGAATGGGAGAGATACATTCGTATTTTGAAAATTCATATTTTTTTATGATGAAATTGATTGATTGATTTTTGGAGTGAAAGTACTCTGTAGTAAGTGTTATCTGCTGGGTGTCATCATTTGAAATTCCTTGGGTGTGATCTTGATGCAGGTAGTTTGTCAGTCAGGTAAAATGCAGCTCTCTCTCTCACTGAACTGTACGACTAAACACCTTTAAGCCAGCTGTGCTTTAGTGGGCATCTCTAATGCTGAGTAGCCTCAACCTCAAGACCAGGATCAGTGAAGACCACATCCCTTCAAGAGTACTAGGAGAAATTGATGGTGTCACACACAACTGGGGAGAGTGTCTAGTGTAAATGTTTTTATTTGTTAATTTTAATCTGTACACAATAGTCTAAACAGCTTGTTGGAATTTAGGTATATATGCACTCCTTTGTTGTGAGACTGCTACAGAATACATATATTTCTGCTTTTCTTCCTTTCAGTCATTTTTACAATTTGTCACTGGTGTGGTATATTGCAGAAATCATGTAATTTATTTACTGCAAATGTATTTGCACCTGCCTCCTCAAATGGCTGATACATCACAGACATTAAAAATTACAATAAAAGTGCATTTGTATTCCAATATCAACCTTTTTACTTGTGTCCCTGTTTTTTTCTTTTTCTTAAAATCTGGACATATTGTCATCAGGGTTTTTGTTGGAGACATAAAGGAAATTATATTTAAACTTATTTTATTCTATGATTTTATCAGTTGGTTTATCAGGATCTTTTGTCATCCGTTGAACAACATCCTAATGTTTGTTCATCGTGTGTAGATTGATAAAATCAGGTTTAGCCACATTAAACCTGCTCCTGATCATGTTTGACTGAAAGCATTAATTAGGAGAGCTGTAAAAAGAGTAGATTCAAGCGATAACAGCAGATGTGCTAACTTGTATTGTGGTGCAAATAATCCTCAGCTTGGTGTTAAGTGATTGCATCTCAGTTTATTTGAGTCTTATTAAAAAAAACATTCTGTTTGAGTTTTGTTCTTCAGGGCTGATGTACAAAAGCTAATTAGCCAGTTTCTTTGACATCTCTGTTCTCCTAAATGCACGCAAGGCACAGATTAAATTTCCTTTGTTATTGTTCTGCTGTTGAAAAGTTGTTGAAAAGGGGAGTGTTTGCTAAATCAAGGCTGGTATCTGATAATGCTTCTACTGGCACACAGGTACATGGCACAGATTCAGTTAACCTGGTACAAGCTGGAGTAAAATCTGAAACTGCTTCTCCCTCTGAAAGGTGGATTTGCAAAGGAAAATCTGTGAGACTGTGTTTTTCCCTTCAATTTAAAATATTCTCAGAACAAACTATCTTTGCTCCTCTCAGTCTGAGATAAATCTTCAAATCAAGCTACAGTACAAACTAATTTTGACATCTACATAATAAGTACACACACTATCACTATGAAATATTTAATTGAATCTTTTTGCACCACTATATTCTTGAAATAATAAACATGAATTGAAAAAAATACTAAATTTAACAAGCTAAATAATCTCACCATGTAAAAATGACTTTCTTCTACAACTGTAAGCAATGTACAGCACAAACACAGGGATAGTCTAGTTGATCATTATCAATGAAATGTCAGAGGGAAAAAGTCAGGGAGTGCAAAGCAGTAGATTTCTCCACCCACACATGCACTGTATCCTCCATGGCTCAACAACCTTTTGAATGTCCTTATTTTTACCTCCTTCATCTTGGAATTTCACAGTATTTTTCTAGATCCAGTTTAAGTGCTGAACTGCTTAATCCTGACTGACAATTTGATCAAGCAGACCTGTGATTGGATGGCAGAGCTGCTCAAACATGCCTACTCAAGAGGTGAGCTTGGAGTGATTGGTGAAACTTTTTCAAAAGAAGGTGGGGACTTTTCATCTACAGCCACTCCCAGACATGTGGTTTTCTGGAGTATTTTGAACAAGACATAACAGGAGGCCCTGGTTGTGACAACCCAGCAGTTTTCCCTTTGTGTAACACTGAAGACAGCTGTTCAGAGAGAAAGTTTGTGTGTCTGAAAGGAGTCAGGGTTAAGCTTTGGGGTCGTTAAGATCATGTTAGAGGATCTTTTCCACTACCCCACTTCAGTTTCCCTGTTGGGGGTTATTATGGGCCTGCTGGTCCTCCACTTTTTCTACTCCAGCTTCAGCTTCCTAGAAAAAGGGACGGAGCCTCCAGGACCCAAACCTCTTCCTCTGCTTGGTAACTTACTTCAGGTGGATCTCAAGAAACTCGACAGCAGTCTTTTTGATGTGAGAAATGTGTTTTTTGTCTTAAACAGTAAGATTGTATCCAATGCTTTGATAGGAGACTGTTTTTGTAAATCAGTTGCTGATTTACAAAAAGTTGGACATGCTTTTATCTATTCTCATTTTGATTATTGCAACACACTTTACTAGGGTGTCAGCCAGAGCTCCCTCCACTGTCTGCAATTGGTACAAAACGTTGCTGCTCAACTTATTACTGGAACAAAAAGGCATGATCACATTACCCCCGTGTTTGCCTCCCTACATTGGCACCATGTTAAATTTCACATTAATTTAAAGATCTTATTGCTCACTTTTAAACCGTTAAATGGCCTTGCAACTAAATACATCTCTGACTTACTGACCTGATACGTGCCCTCTCGGCCATTAAGATACGCAGATGGGGCCCTGCTGGTTACTCCCAGGTCACGGTTGGTGACCAAGGGTGACTGGGCGTTTGCTATAAAAGCTCTGACACTATGGAACTCTCTGCCTGCTGAACTCAGACACAATAATTCGCTGACTTCTTTTAAATCTCTTCTTAAAGCTGTTCTCTTTGTAAAAGCTTTTGGAAATGTTTAGTATATGCTTTTTTTATTTGATACTAACATTGCTAAGAAAAGTGCTATATAAATTATGTTTATTATTATAATTTATTTTAGTAGTTATATTATGTGCAAATATGTTTTTAGTATAAGACAGTTAATTCCTGTAAGTTACATTTCTTATCTATGACTGTGAGTCTCAATTTATATTGCTTCCATCTCTTTAGCTGTCCAAAAAGTATGGACCAGTGTTTAGAGTCTACTTTGGTCTCAAGAAGGTGATAGTTCTAGCAGGATACAGGACAGTCAAACAGGCTCTGGTCAACCATGCTGAAGACT
Organism: Thunnus thynnus; assembly: GCF_963924715.1. NCBI lineage: Eukaryota > Metazoa > Chordata > Actinopteri > Scombriformes > Scombridae > Thunnus > Thunnus thynnus. Next base: position 52,311 of record NW_027095882.1, on the reverse strand, counting down.
TTGGGGACAGAGAGGTCACTCCCATATTCTATGATTTCAACAAAGGACATGAAATCTTTTGATTTTGATCATTTGTTTTGTCCAGCTTGTTTTTGTTTTTTGTTGTCTTTTTTGCCGATGTCAAAACAGTCAACCACTTTTGTTTCCAGGCATACTGTTTTCCAATGGCAACACATGGAAAGAAATGAGGCGTTTTGCTCTCACTACACTGAGAGATTTTGGGATGGGCAAGAAGATTACTGAAGGGAAAATCATTGAGGAATGTCACTACCTGACTGAGGAATTTGAACAACATGACGGTAACAGTATATGCCCTAAAGCACTGTATGATTTATACAGCAGTCACAAGGATAGTTTACACTTTCTATCTAACTCTTGCTCATAACTCTTTTTCTCTCAGGTAAAGCCTTCAACAACACCCAAACAATTAATTATGCAGCTTAAAATATCATATCAGCTATCATGTTTGGAAGGAGGTTTGAATACAAAGATCCAGTCTTCCAGGCCATGGTGGAAAGAGACCATGAGTCCATCCGTTTGACTGGATCAGCTTCCATCCTGGTACATTGAAGTGATTTCAGATTTAGTGACTTCTTCCCCAGATTATGAGGGAATTTTACATTGCTATTCATATCAAAACTTAAAATAACTCCTCCACTTAAACTCAAATAAACATTCAGTCACTGTTCATTATTCAGTGGAAACTTAATTCTGGCTGTGGTTATGTAATATTTTTTTCTCTTTTATTATTATTTATACTGGCTTGTAAACAAATTTCACATTTTTGCATGTTGAGCTGACCTGCTGTGCACCAACTAAAAGACTCTCCGGGTCACATTAGCAATCACCTAGAATTACTTAATGGGAAGCGTACCAACTGAACATTGCATTAGTAGCCCTATCGAATTATATTGCTCTCTCTGGGAAATGTCCTAGGATGTTATACATTTATTTGGAATTTACAAGTGCCAACAAACAATTTAAATTATATGACAACCAAGTGAAAAATGAAACCAAATAAAAACATAATAAAAGTCAAAGAAACTGTATTGTGTTTCATTACAGATGTACAATGTGCTTCCTTGGCTGGGCCCTTGGCTGAAAAACTGGAAGGAACTGATGAAGAATGTGGAGGACAATAAGAGGGAAACAAACAGCATCATAGCAGATCTGAAGGAGACTCTGAACCCTGAGATGTGCAGATGTTTTGTTGATGTATTCCTGAACCGGCAGCAAAATTTGGAGGTGAGGTGTTCGACTCCAGTGACACTATTCTTCTGCTCATAATATCATTCAACCAATTAAAAAGTAAAATCCCTCTTTTCTGTATTATACCAGGTGTCTGAAATCAAGGATTCACACTACAATGATGAAAACCTGGTCTACAGTGTGATGAACCTGTTTGCTGCTGGAACAGAAACCACAGGAAATACACTTCAGTGGTGTCTAGTTTTTATGGCAAAGTACCCTCATATTCAAGGTGCAAAAACACACACACACACACACACACAAAAGGGGGGGCTTAAAGTAGCATCACATATTCATTGGGCTGAATTTTTATTTCATGTGTGTCCAGACCAAGTCCAGGAGGAGCTGAGCAGGGTGGTTGGAAGCCGTCAAGTCCAGGTAGAGGACAGAAAGAACCTGCCCTACACTAACGCCGTCATCCACGAGTCACAAAGACTCGCCAACATTGTACCCATGGCGATTCCTCACAAAACCAGCCGAGACGTCACCTTTCAAGGCTACTTTGTCAAAGAGGTTAGCAACTCATAGCTGTTTCAGTAATACAAATGTGTTTAATATTTTCATGTCTGTAAACTCTTAAAATAGTGCTTTGTTTCTGAGACTTTATATGATAGACCTGGACTCTTCTTTTGCATACAGGGGACGACTGTGTTTCCTCTGCATACTTCTGTCCTGTATGATGAGAACGAATGGGAGAGCCCACACACTTTCAAACCTTCCCACTTTCTGGATAAGGAGGGTAAATTTACAAGGAGAGATGCCTTCATGCCCTTTTCTGCAGGTAAAACAACTTTGTAAAGTTGTTGTTCTTTAGAGACTGCATAAATTCAGATAAAACTGAAGTTATTGTGTTTGGCCCTAAACACCTTAGAAACACATTATCTAATGATAAAGCTACTCTGGATGGCATTACCCTGGCCTCCAGCACCACCGTAAGGAATCTGGGAGTTATCTTTGATTAGGATATGTCCTTTAACTCCCACATAAATCAAATTTCAAGGACTGCCTTTTTTCACTTACGTAATATCACAAAAATCAGGCACATCCTGTCCCTAAAAGATGCAGAAAAACTAGTTCATGCATTTGTTACTTCTAGGCTGGATTATTGCAATTCCTTATTATCAGGCTGCCCTAACAAGTCTCTAAAGACTCTCCAGCTGGTCCAGAATGCAGCTGCACGTGTTCTGACTAAAACTAGAAAAAGAGACCACATTTCTCCCATTTTAGCTTCACTGCATTGGCTTCCTGTAAAATCTAGAATAGAATTTAAAATCCTTCTCCTAACTTACAAAGCCCTTAATGGTCAGGCACCATCATATCTTGAAGAGCTCATAATACCGTATTATCCCACTAGAACACTGCGCTCCCAGTATGCAGCTTACTGGTGGTTCCTACAGTCTTTAAAAGTAGAATGGGAGGCAGAGCCTTCAGCTATCAGGCTCCTCTTCTATGGAACCATCTACCGGATTCAGTCCGGGGTGCAGACACCCTCTCTATGTTTAAGAGTAGGCTTCAAACTTTCCTTTTTGATAAAGCTTATAGTTAGGGCCGACCAGGCTCGCCTTGGATCAGCCCTTAGTTATGCTGCTATAGGCCTAGACTACTGGGGGACTTCCCATGATGCACTGAGCTCCTCTCTCCTCCTCCTCCTCTCCATCTGTATGCATTCATGTAACATCAATGCATGTCACTAACTTTGCTTCTTCCCCGGAGTTTTTTGTGTTTCTCATCTCACAGGAAAACCTGAGTCCCGGGCCGAACCTTCGCGGTCCTTCACAGTCCTGATGGCATCCTTCCCTGGCTGTTGCTGCTGCTGCTTATTGTTGTTGTTGTGATTGTTGTTATTCTGTCCCCCCTCCCCCTTTCTCTCTCTCTTTCTCTCTCTCAACCCAACCGGTCAAAGCAGATGGCCGCCCACCAAGAGCCGGGGTCTGTTTGAGGTTTCTACCCGTTAAAGGGGAGTCGCCAAGTGCTGCTCATGGGGGAATTGTTGGGTCTCTGTAAATTAAAGAGTTCGGTCTAGACCTGCTCTATGTGAAAAGTGCCTTGAGATGACTTTTTGTTGTGATATGGCGCTATATAAATAAAAATTGATTGATTGATTGATTGATATATTTTATGCATGTAAAGACATGATGTGATCTAATTCTTTGCAGGTCGCAGGGTGTGTCTCGGGGAGAGTCGGGCCAGGATGGAGCTCTTCCTCTTTTTCACTTCCCTCCTCCAGCGCTTTCGTTTCATTCCTCCACCTGGAGTTTCAGAAGATGAATTGGATCTGACACCAGTTGTGGACTTCACCCTCTCCCCTTCACCCCATGAACTGTGTGCTGTCTGTCGACAATGAAGTGGAGAGCTGGAAAATTATGGAGTGTTTTTATGACATGGCAGGAGAGGGAACTACCATGTGAAGAACAGACGGTGGTGTGTGAGAATGCTGTGTATGTGACAAAAGGCACATTGATGGTATCAAGCAGGAGCAGGTCTACTGCATGTTAGAAACCACATAACAGGTCATTAAAGTGTCTGTGATCTCAATGGAAACTTGCCTTACTGACAATAAAAATGTGTTTGATTGAAAACAGAGCAAAAATCATTCCTATGTTTTTGCTGTATTTAACTGGGAATGGTGCTTGTTCTTGCATGGACCCATGTTGTGCATTTTGCCATGGCAAAAATGCTGGTGCCAATGGCATTTGCATTGGCCATGAGCAATTAGATGGGATGCCCAGTAGAACCTATACCTAGGCATGTTAAACAGTTTTAAAAATGTATCCTGTCATGAAACTGTTATTTGAGTAACCCTGACAAACAAACAGAGAGGAGTGAAAGCAACTTCCTTGGTAGGGGTAAAAACATACATGACAAGGGCAAGAGGGCTAGTGCACTTCTAGTGCTGTATGTCAGTGCCTTACTATCCCAATGAACTGGAAAGGCATGACGAATGACTGAGCTACTGTCCAATCTTTAAAGGATGTTTGCCAATTATGTGACATGGAGGAAGACAGTATTGTCACTGAAGGTGTTCCACTCTTACTATGCTCTCCCTATCAGCAATGTCCAAGCTATGTTTACATGCCTTAAAGAAAATGATGTGGATACAGTCTTCCCAAACCTGACAAAACTCCTCAAAATAGATGCCATATTTTCAGTGACAACTGCATTAGTCAAGCAATCATTCTCCAAATTGAAGCTGATCAAGACCCAGCTTAGAAACAGATGTGGAAAAGGAAGGCCCTCCGATCTCCTACTGTTGTCCAATAAGAGGGACATCCCAAATGACTATAATGAGGTCATTAACATTTATAAACTCAATGCCAAAAGAATTCTCCTTTTATTTCACTGATCTTGTGTCCCTAACATGGCTGCTCAACAGAGTTCATTCACACACACAATAGTTAATAGTTTCATGTTTTTAATTTCAATTCAATTCAATTCAATGTTATTTATATAGCGTCAAATCACAACAAAAGTCATCTCAGGACACTTTTCACAGCAGGTCTAGATCATACTCTTTAATGAGAGAGAGTCAACCCTAACCCCATGAGCAAGCACTTGGTGACAGTGGTGTTGGGACTACATGTGGACCACAGTTTACCACATGTTTCAAGACTCCAAGAAACCTGAGCCCTGGGGGTTCGCACCCAAAGTGTGAAGCTCCACCCATGGATCCAGGTTATCAAAACTAGAGATTCCCCTCTTATCTCTCTCTTTTCTCCACGAGCTGCAGCAGGAGCAGCTCCTTGCTCTCTTTCTCCTTCAGCTGCTGGAGCAGCTCCTTGCTCTCTTTCACACCTCCAGCAGCTGCTGGAGCAGCTCTCTGCTCTCTTGTGTGGCCTGCTCATAGCAGACACACACGGTCTTCTTTACGGCAGAAGACGCGAGAGCCTGCCTAAGACTCAGAAACTAAGTTCCCTTGTGCCAGCAGCTAACACACAAGTCTGCTGGCCAGTTTAACAAGTACAGGAGCCGCGAAATGGAGTTAGCTTGCCGCTAACTCTACACCAAGGAGTGACCTGGGCCCTCTGCACGACTGGAGTGCTGTCTGCCCAGCAACGCCTGCATCTTTCAGCTTCAGAGCCAAAGCCTTCTCAGCCTGACTCACCCACGGATTCACCGGCTACAAAGCAAGACACCACTAAGCATCTCTTACTTCATGAACTGGTAACAACTGGGCATAGCCTAGCAACACAGTGAAGCATAGTACGGCTAAGCAAGAATGTTTAACTCAAACAATGTACTGTACGTGTATTGATTTGGTTAAGGTTATACATTGAACTGTTGTTATGATGTCCTTGTTGCTTATAGTCAGGTTACTGCATAGCCACACCGCTAGGTTAATGTTAGCATGCTTAACACATGTTACATCCAGTAACTAGGCCTTACATGCAACTAACCTCATTTTAACCTGGCAGCTTTAGTATACACCAATTGGCCTTGAATAGAGAACCACACAGTTAAGAGGTTAAAACCTAGTTTGGCAAACTTTGGTTCAGGCAGCACATGTGGTTCAAGACACCACATGGTCTGGCCTTTTATCCCTGTAGTTCCCTTTATCAGCCAACGTGTCGACATGCCATGTGCTCAGTCACCAGGTGACTGCAGCCATCTTGCTATTGTCTTCCCTACACACACACACACACACACACACACACACACTCACACATTCACACTTGTATATAGGTACACTTAGCTAGATTAGTATTGTGTGTTGCTTTTACCCTTTTGTTAAATAAATGCTTTTGGATATACCTGTTGTCTGTTTTAATGTTGCACAAGAATGAGTTTTGCCAACCTCTGCTCTGTAAAGAACTCCAAATCTTTCAATCTTAACTAGCTATTGATATGGTGATTTTGTTTATAGTTATTAAATTAATTATTAATCAAAGTCCCAAATTCATAGATTAGTACACTTTGAGACTGAATTGGTTATCTTTTTCCTTGAGTCCAGGGTGGTGCCCCGTTATTATTAATTCTTATTAATAATTTTATTGATTTTAATAATTAACGATTATCTTTGATAATCGTTAATTATTGCTGATAGCCAAACTTGTAGCTACGGCCCAACAAAATGGCGCCCCGCGTGAGGCAGAGTATTGTTGGCCACGGCCCAACAGTGGTAAGGAAAAAGTCCCCTTTAACGGGAAGAAATCTCAAGCAGAACCCGGCTCATGGTAGGCGGCCATCTGATTTGACCAGTTGAGTTGGGTTTACAACAGATCTGTTGGAGAAATACATGCATTTATTACCCATTCACTGTATTTTATGAAAGAGATATTTGTAAAATAAAAATGAAAAGTAAAAAGTAAATATAAATAAATATTTAGATATAATAAATATAAAAAGTAAATCCCCTTTAATACAGAGGTGTTGTTTTCTTGTATTCTGAGTCAATCTATAAAATGTTAGGGTTAGGGTTAGGTTAGGGTTAGGGTTAGGGTTAGGGTTAGGGTTAGGGTAGGGTTAGGGGTTAGGGGTTAGGGTTAGGGTTAGGGTGGGTCGGGATTAGGGGTTAGGGTTAGGGTTAGGGTTAGGGTTAGGGTTAGGGGGTTAGGGTTAGGGTTAGGGTTGGGGTTAGGGTTAGGTTAGGGTAGGGTTAGGGTTAGGGTTAGGGGGTTAGGGTTAGGGTAGGGTTAGGGTTAGGGTTAGGGTTAGGGGGTTAGGGTTAGGGTTAGGGTTAGGGTAGGGTTAGGGGTTAGGGGTTAGGGTTAGGGTTAGGGTGGGTTAGGATTAGGGGTTAGGGTTGGGGTTAGGGGTTAGGTATGGGGGTAAAACGAGGTTTGTCTCACTGGACAAAACGGGACAAACGTGAATAACTTTTGATAGGGAGGGTTAGGGTTAGGTATGGGGGTTAAACAAGGTTTGTCTCACTGGACAAAACAGGACAATTGTGAATAACTTTTGATAGGGAGGTCATAGAGACTTGGAACCAAGCTCCATCCCCGCTAATTCAGGTACGGCCTTTCCAACAGTACCACCCATGAGCATGTGCGAGCTTCCAGTCCTGAGATATGTCACTTCCGGTTTTTGAAATGGCTATATCTCAGCAACGGAAGGTCGTAGAGACATGGGTCAAGACTGGCACGTTCAGAGCCCCCAAATTAGGTCTGGTGCCACCCACTCCCGAGTCTCTACGACTTTTGGTTCCCGAGTTATAGAGCAAAATGTCCTCCCCTTTGGAAATGAATGGGATGAAAATTTCAGTGCGGAGACCAAAATCGACCATGCAGAAAGTATTTAGGAGCACGTTTAAGGTCATTTGGAGTCTATTCGTACCACTCATGGAGTGACTTTTCGAAAAATCCTGACACCCATGAGAGATGAGGTAGGTATTAAGGTATAAGAGGTAGGTAAGTATTTTAAAGGTAAGTCGTGGACTGTCTGGTCTGGCCTATGTTTGTGTTTGTGTGTGTCTGTGTGTGTGTCAGTGTGTGTTTGTGTGCGTGTTTGTGTGTGTGTGTGTGAGTGTGTTTGTGTGCGTGTGTGTGTTTGTGTGAGTGTGTGTGTTTGTGTGTGTGTGTTTGTGTGTGTGTGAGTGTGTGTGTGTGAGTGTGTGTGTGTGTGTGTGTGTGTGTGTGCGTGCGTGTGTGTGTGTGAGTGTGTGTGTGTGTGTGTGTGTGTGCGCATGAGTGTGTGTGTGCGCATGAGTGTGTGTGTGTGTGTGTGTGTGTGTCAGTGTGCATGTGTGTTTGTGAGTGTTTGTGTGTGAGTGAGTGTGTGTTTGTGTGTGTGTGTGTGAGTGTGTGTGTGTGTGTGTGTGTGTGTGTGTGTGTGTGAGTGTGTGTGTGTGTGTGTGTGTGTGTGTGTGTGTGAGAGTGTGTGATTGTGTGTGTGTGAATCACATGATTTACACGTGTTTCCTGTGTATTTTCTTAATATACAGAAATATATAAAGTACCACAAAGCTTATAATGTGATACAGGAACAGATCAGTGCTGAATACTAGAAAGACTGAACACTAAAAACATTCACAGATCTAAAAGTGTAGGTTCACATCAGAAAGTATTAATGCATGTATCAACTTAATGACTTAAGTCAATGACTTACACACTCTTATCTATATACATCACATATAAAATATAGTCTACAAAGCTGACATGTTAACACTAGGGGTGCAACAGATCACAAAACTAACAGTTTGCATCGTATCGGATTTGAGTCACGGATCGGATCATTTTTTGGCTCAGCAAAAAAAAAAAAGGGGGGAGACAATAAAACTTTGTTTTCTATTTATTCTGTAACACTCTTACAGCACGAAACAGCAATGAACTTTTGCCCATGGTCTTAAATGAAAACATTCAAGACAAACAACATTTAAGATGTCCAATGCTTAAATAAAATAAAATAAAATATATGAAATATTCAATGCTCAGTTATTGCAATATGAGGCATGATACCTTCCTCTTTTAAATACGGTAGTGAATGAAACAGCCTCTGTCCACATCATCAAAACTTAATGATAACTTAGAAACATGAACACACGTCTTGTCCTGCAGCTTGTTGAACGAGCCACCAAATAAACATTCACCGCTAACGTCAGTTAGCAGCTAGATGCTAATTAGCTGCTCAGCTGCAGCACATCAAACAGCGTGTAAACACACCTACAGAGGTCACTTTGGACTCGTTAGATGCTGGTTGGATCATTGCTCTTCAAAATTCCTGTTAGCGACACGCTGTCTGCCCATGACTTGTACTTACAGCAGTTTGTTTACTTTGTCTTAAATGAGACATTAAATTTTGCAATTAATCCGCAGTTCATATGCCAGCTGAACCGTGGGGGAGCAGCCAGACCTCCTGCACTCATTCACTAATCACACAAAATCAACAGGTGACTGAACAAACACTCCATTAAAAACGAGATCAATTCCACATGAATGAGTGAGTCCAGACAGCTCACTGTAACTTCAACAAGCAAACTACCCACAACACATTATATATATATATCTCTGCTGCATTCTTGTTAAGGAGATAAATTCACACAACAGCCACACAGAAAGACATTTAACCATCAGAGATGAAATTAGCAACCAAAGAGACAGAGAGAGAGAAGCTGTATCTGACTCATGTTATCTGATGTCTTTCTATCATGGAGATGAAGTATTCATGTCACAACGTCCATTTGTGGCTGTTGGTCATCTTATTTGTTAGTTAACAGAACTTAATGGCTGCTGGTTAACCAGTCTGATATCATTAGCAACAATGACAAACAAGCTAACTCTCCTGGTTGTTTCTCCAGTTGCTTCTCTCTCCAGCCTCCCTGGCGGTGTCCTGCTGCTGCTGCGCTGCACAGTCCAGATCATTTCTCCCGTTAGCTTAACAACAGTTCTTAACAGTCCTTCCATGGATGTATAAAGAGTCCTTCAGGCTGCTACAACAAGCCAGCTGTTGCATTGGCTATCTGATGGCCTGATGGCGTGGGCCAGGTCGACACACTTCCAGGTTTCCACAGGCAGTCCGTTCAGCTGCAGGACCGAGTCTCCCTGACAGAGACCGGAGTGATGGGCAACAGACAACCAATCACAGCAGGCCGGTCACATAACAGGAAATGGAAATATGTTGGTTAAGATTCACATAAAGAGTTTCAGTTTTACAGAGAAAACACTGGTGACGAGCAACAATGATACGTGATACGATACAATAATGTATGATACAATACAATACGATACAATACGAAACAATAATATACGATACTATACAATAGGATACGATAAGATTACACGTCACCTTCAACTCAACCTCTCTAAGACCAAGCTTGAGCCTCACCATCCCAGCCAGTCCCTCCATACAACAAAACATCAGCATCCAGCTGGAATCAACCCAACTCATGCCCACAGGCAGCACAACTCCTGCTACAGACTCTCGTAATATCACGCATTGACTACTGCAACTCCTTACTGGCAGGCCTCCCTGCATGTACACTCAAACCTCTGCAGATGATCCAGAACGCAGCGGCACATCTGGTCTTCAATCAGCCCAAAACAGCACGTCACCCTGCTGTTCATATCCCTCTACTGGCTCCCAGTTGTTGCCCGCATCAAATTCAAAACCCTGACACTCGCTTACAAAACAGCAACTAAACCAGCTCCCGCCTACCTGAACTCCCTCATTCAGGTCTACACTCCCTCCTGCTCACTACGCTCTGCCAATGAAAGGCGCCTGGTACCACAACAGGACCCTAAGTCACCAGCTAGACTCTTCTCCTCTGTAGTTCCCTGGTGGTGGAACAAGTTACCAAACTCTGTTTGATCTGCAGAGTCCCTCTCAGTCTTTAAGAGAAGACTAAAGACCCAGAAAACATCTCTGCACCTGACGAACTGAAGGTAGAGAAAAAACAAAAAGACAAAAATAAAAAAATAAATAAAAAAATAAAGCTGCTTCTATGTACTCTATGCGTTGCCTCTGTGTGCCGCCTGTTGGCATCTACATCCTATCAGACTCAAACTTAAGCTTTACGTCACTTACTTGTGTTGTTGTCTCCTGACTGGATCCCTGTTGGTGTTGAATCAGTCTCAGATGTATGTTGCTTTGAATAAAAGCGTCTGCTAAGTGAAATTGTAAATTGTAATTGTAAACTCAGAATCAAACCTCTTCATGTCCTTCTGTTATAACTCTGAGACTCTGTCAGTTTGTTAGAGCAGCTGCTGACCTCAAATCTTTAATACACATAATGTTTAATCTCAGTTTAAATTTAAACAATCAGTATGAAGCTTTGGACATGAAGGATCAATGAATAATGATCTCTATCTCTCATGATGTGATTGATCCACTGATAGAACATCATTCCTATAATATTGGAGATTATATGTTAATATTTCTGAGCGAGCTGTATGGAAGCCTATGGGGGACATGATCATGTAAACTTGAAAATGAAAATGTAATTCCATAATAGCATTATAATATTGTATGTAAGTGTTATTTGAGTAAAAATTAAAATGAAAATGCAATAATACAATTTGCATTGTTATGTTGACATACTGGATGGACATATTAAAATTAAATAAAACTGTACTAAAATGAAAATGGAAAAGTTGTTTGACATTTAATTTTTCAAAGTCGTACTTGCTGTAATGTGGATAATATTCAAATGTTATTCAAATTTGAAAATTAAAAAGCAATATAAACAATGTAACCTGATTTTCCATTTATGCATCAATATTTACCTCACAATTAAAATTAAAATGCATTTTTCTTCAATTTGAAAATGAAAACAGCATTTGAACTTTCATTTTTAAAGACGTAACCTGCTGTACGGTGGACAGTATTCAAATGCAGTAAGTGAAACAGCGCCCCCTGTCTGTTGCATTTATATTTACATGTCAACACGCTGTTACGGGGTCAAAATAAAAATGAAAATGTAATCTGTCGTCTCATCATGCAGGTCGTCAGTGAGGATGTCAGTCATTCTCTGCAGCGGGACTTCATGCACCTCGCTAAAGGGAAAACTAGCAGGTATTGTGATGATGTTTAAGGCAAAGTACTGTTTAAAAATGACATAGTCTTCTTTGTCTGGTTCATCAATGATGATAAATGATCTGAAGTCTATAGTTTTTGGACGAGGCTGCTGTTGACAGATTAGTGGATTTGATATATTAACAGAGGACTTGCGATCATTTTGCAGCCAATTAATGTTGAAGTTGGAAAAGTTTAGAGTTTGACAAATTACACGGGAGGCTGTTAAGTTTTATAAAATAGTTGGGAGATTGCTAAGCATACTGTAGGCAGACCACTGTGTCTGTGCTTATTTATAGACACAGCCGACGAATAACTGAACTGTTAATATTGTAGCTGTTGTTAGTAATGTTGAAGGATTAGGGTTTATATTAACCCTACAGGAGACACCTTATCAAGAAAAATGAAACTTGCAAATAAATTTTAAAAAAAAGAATTTCGAGCCTTTTTTTAAATAAATTCTATTTCTACATTCTGTATTCTATATAAACCCTGTGCTTCAGAACAGGAAATCAATTGAGATGAAGGTACAAAGACTGTACATTCTGCTTTATGTGCATCTTTTTCTGAGGTTTGACTTATACATTTAAAAAAAACCACAAAACAAACAAAACCTGAGTGACAAATGTTAAATGTGAGGAGAGAGACCCGGCCGACACTTCTAACAAAATAATACAAATGAACAAAGAGGACACAGAAAGTCAAACTGTCTCAAGTTGCTTTGGATGTTGTTGGCTGCAGAAGGAGAGAACGTCACTGTGTGAGAAGGTTTTGGTTGGTTTTCTCTTCACACTCTGCTGGTTAAGATGTTTCCTTCAGTCTGCTGCTGCAACTAAACACACTTTAAAGTCAAACTAACTGCTTTCAACAGAGCGTTTGGTGGAGGTTTGAAACCCTGATGTGAATCATTATCTGCTGCACGCTGACAGTAAATGAGAAGCTGAGCAGAAAGCTGATGTGATCTGATGTGTTCACTTTGTCTCCTGTGTGTTTCGCTCTGGATTCTCTCATTGTTAGTATGACTTTTATCTGACCCCATGTATTTCACTGATTTTGGATGTTGGACATGGGACCTAAATATCCCATAATTTGCATGTCATTTTAGGTAATATGATAGAGCCCTTCTTGGGGGGACCTTTAAATACAAATAATGGGTTTATGGTCAAGTTTGGAACTGTTCCAGATGTGGTATGTTGTGACACATAATATGTGGTGAGGTAGCTGTCAACCACTTGATTGGATGGCTCCCTACTGACCTAGTGCCCATGGAAAACCTATTTTATTCAAGTGATAAGATACAGATGTGTAACCCCATATAAGCTATGCACCGATAGTGGTACATTGCCCAGACCATCTTTGTACATGGAATGGACCCGATGGCCATCGTCTAATAAACGTCTACAAAATAAGAACTTCGCCAGCTCTTCCTTTGAACGATACATCATCACACATCCTTCCTTTCACTCATGATGGACTCACCTGACATCAGTGACATCACACAGGTGTCATGTGTTGTATCAGCTGAGCTGGAAGTCAAACTGCAGCACCAACAGTCAGACATCAACACATCTGATTGTGTCCTTATAAGTGCAGTTTAACACTTTGTTTCTGTCTTTTTCTTTTATTGTCACAAATCAAACAATAATTGTATTATTTGATTTTCAGTGTGGAGAGGGAGAGGTGCACTAAACTGACCAGAATATCATGAAAATGCTAATTATATTTGGGGGTCTGACATTCAAAATAAAACAAAGTGTAAAAGTGTTATTGATACACTAGAAACTGATTTATTAGCATGAAACTGTCACATACAATAAATGAGTGAACATTCAGCAGAAACACATGTGCTTTAAATTCTGTCAAACATCAGATTTTTTTTCATAAAAACAGCAAAACAAAGATAAAACATTTGATTTCACTCGATAACTTTTTCTTTTACTCAGTTACTTTAACTCAAAAAGCAAATATTCTTAAAAGAAGCAATAACACATTTCAGCTGAATAAGTAGTTTATAGTATATAAAAGACAGTGAAGAAAAAAGATATAAACTCATCAAACAACTGGATGGATTTTTAAATGATTTGTTGACTCAATGTTTATCCAGATGAGACCATAAAACTCTGGATTCATCAAAATATTTAAGTAAAAACAGTTACAGCTGTTCACATGAGAGAAGTTAATGATGATAAAATATAACTATATACAGATAATTATGTTACAAATGGTCCAATCAGATCTCTCTGCTCTTCTTCTACTGGTCTTAATAAAGGTCTCACTACTTCCTGTTGTGGCACTGAGCGTTGGTGCTGGATGTAAATCAGAAGCTGTGGAATCGACCAGTATGGACGTCATTCCTCGCCGTACTGGGCCGGAAAAACCTGGCTGAGACTGAGAGGAGAGATAAACCCAAAGATGATTTTCTTCTTCAGTGGTTTGTGGCTCCTTGGAGGTCCTACTCTGCTCCCTGAGCTCCTTCCTCTTCAGCCGGCTCTCCTTCAGCTCTGGAAACACCGAGGTTATAAGAATCCAGCTCAATGTTCTCCTGTGGGCCTGACTTCTGCCCCCTGCTGGCCTGGAGAGACACGACAACACAGATCTAAGTTACTGCATCACTCCTCTCTTCAGTTCAATATAAACAGGCTGAGTGCTTCATTTCAACCAGTCCTCTAAACAACAAACATGTGTTCAGTACCTTCAGGATGAAAACGACGACAGCGACGACCAACAGCAGAGTCACCGGCAGGACGACCAGTCTGATGATATGAACTGTTGGATCTGACGAGACACATTCAGTCATCACATTAGATCACATGACATCATGAGAACAACAGCTTCCATCAAACAGAAACTTTAGTGACGTTAAATCTCCTAAAATCACTGAAGTGTGAAGCAGCTTGTTGATTATAAGTTCATCTGATCTCCTCTGTATGCTGATGATGTTGGACAAAAACAACTCATGTGTTTACAGCCGGTTTGAAAGAATGAATGAAAGTCTGCTGATTGTCTCCTTAAAGCTCCTGTCTGGTTGAAATGATTCAACTGATTGTTAACAATCAACATCTTTACATGCAGTTAAATCAAATGTGATCCTGGTGAAGCTCTGAGTTCTCCTGATGACATTCAGCTCATCATGTAAAGTCCTGTTTATTATCATTATAGTGCTTATCTGGCTTCACTGACTCGTTTGCTGTCTTTTACTTTTCACTACAACACAGTTGTTATGGTTCAATAACATTAAAGAAGCCGGGAAGGAAACAGTTTACAGTTCCTTCATCAGATTCTGCCTCAGCTCTCTGTAGGTCGCTGGGTCGGTCCTGCTGCCTGATGACTTTTTATCATTTTTACAAACATGGAAACAAAGTCAGTGTGACGTCTCAGTTCCACTGAGCTTCACACTCTGCTTCAGCTTACCTGTGACAGTGAGAGACAGCAGACGGCTCTCAGAGGAGAAGTTATGAGAAAAAACATAGACGCCATAAACACAGCTGTAGCTTCCTTGGTGGGCGGGGTCTGCAGCAGGAAACAGGAAGTCAGCAGAGTGATTGACAGCTGGCTGGGTGTAGTTGTGTGCCGTGTTGGAGGAGGTGAAGGTGAGCTGGAAGGAACCTCCTGGGTACTGAGGCTGGACGGAGCAGCTGATGGTGAAGTTGGAGCCCCGGCGCACCCGAAACCCCTGCTGCTGGGCCTCGGAGACCCCGTCCATGGTAGAAGACACAGAGATGATTGGCTGAACCAGCAGGTCTGTAAACACAGAGAGATGATGAATCCTTCTTCCTCTGTGAGAAGCTGAATGTTATTTTCTCCTCATTTGTTTGTTCAAATTAAGGCCTTTTCTTGCTACACACAGACTACTCATGTGTGTACGACCCCTGTGACCACTAGAGGGCCCCGTTGCACCAACGTATTTCTTCTCTCCTCAAATATAAATTAACACCAAACGTCCTTTTGTGTCGATCCAAAACACAAACATTATTAAAGCTCACAATGGCTAAAATAAAATGTGTGTATAGATCAAAAAGCAGTTTTTAATCCGAGAGCCCTTTGTCTTACAAGCAGGGCTGTAGTGGAGGCTAAACGCACGTAAACGCCGTTTACCCACCTCTCAAATTCTGAAACAGTGTTTAAGCAAACTTTCCATCACTTTACAGCTGTTAGCTCAGACTGGCTTCCTACCACAGTTTCTGTTGGAGCTTCTAGGAGCGCTTGTTTTGTTTTCTGTTGGAACATTGTGTCCTTTTATAAGACACGGAGACGTCTGTTAGTGTTAACATGGACCAACAAACCACCACCCACTCCTGCTGCGCTGGTGTTAAAACAAACGAACCCTCCGTGCTGAAGCTAGCAGGCAGACTGGAGCCGCTTTCATGAGACAGACGAATGAATCAGAGTTCAGAGGATCATATATGACATTAACTGACATGTGCAGCATCAAATAATAATCTGTCAGACAAAAGACAACAAAGTAAGAAGCTAGAAAAACTCTTCAGTGAAGCAGAAGTTTTATAAATTGACATTAGTGTTGTTTAAGCGTCCAGTTTATCTGCTGCTGCTTTACATTACAGTAATGTTAATGTAGCTGATAGTTTGATAGCTTGACTGCTGATGTATTCACACTGTGTGTCGTTGGTCCACAATTACTGTAATTAACACCGTACAAGTTAAAGTTCTGCTTCATGTCAGACTCTTAAAAGGAAGCTTTTTACATTTCCAGACTGAGTGAAAGAATCAGGAGAGACGAGACAGAAGTGATGAAGAATCACAGGATGTAACGTTAATGGTGTTGAAAGAAAAACAAGGAGAAAGTAAAGAACTGACTGAAGAATTTTGTTTATTGCTGCTCATGAATTTATAGTTAATTCAAAACATGTTGATCAAAATATTTTATTTTGTTTATAGTTTGTTTTGATCTTGATGTTGATGCAGCTAAATTCCTTAAATGAAGTTTTTTCTGAGTAAAAAGTAGAATTTGTTGTCATATATATGCAGATGGAATATGATGCAGATTTGGTTTGAGTAGAAACGGCTTTGGTTGAAATAAATGAACGTTGATCAGTGAGAGGTGATCACACAACACAGAGAACTCCTACATTCATGTGTAATACAGAGGAGTCAGAGAGCAGAGGAGGAAACAGATTAACATCCTCAGCTGCCTTCAGATCAGACAGAAAACAGCTGATCAACATGTTAATAAGACATTCATACAACACTGCACGCACAATAGTTTCCATCAGAAACAAGTAGTGAACACAACACTGACATATCATCAGCTTTTAACTTGATATATTGAACTTGTTAGCAAACAGTTGCTTATTTGTTTAGGCAGCAAGCAACAAGTATATTAATTAGTAATGTAGTTGTTGCTTGTAAGGTGGATGTGACTGAGCTGCTCAGGAGAACTGCAGGGTGTGTGAGTGAACCACAGCAGGTTGCTTAAAGCTGCAGATTGTCTCAGTTTGAAGCAATGAGCCTCCAGGAACAAGCTAACTTCTCTACCCTTTAGGATGCCGTCGTCCTGGATAAGTTTACAGTTCAGTCCAATGGAAACCAGCGACCAGAGGAGGTCCGTCAGGACCTTCAGGACCTTCTCTGCAGGCCCGACCGTTTATGAGAGGTGTCATTATTAGTTCATAAAATATTACACATCAGTAATTATAATGTTATTAAAACAATTTTATTTAATTAGTTATTAAAATAATTTATGTGATTTTTAAAAAACTATTTTGTTTGATTTCAGTTACTATCATAACCATAAACCCAGTATCTGGAGCTAGAACTGGATGTGTCTGCCTCACGCAGGACTCACGCAGGACTCACGCAGGACTCACGTAAGCCTCATGCAGGACTCACGTAGGACTCGCGCAGGACTCACACAGGACTCACGTAGGACTCACGCAGGACTCACGCAGGACTCACGCAGGACTCACACAGGACTCAGGTAGGACTCACGCAGGACTCACGTAAGCCTCATGCAGGACTCACGTAGGACTCGCGCAGGACTCACACAGGACTCACGTAGGACTCACGCAGGACTCACGTAAGCCTCATGCAGGACTCACGTAGGACTCGCGCAGGACTCACACAGGACTCACGTAGGACTCACGCAGGACTCACGCAGGACTCACGCAGGACTCACACAGGACTCACGTAGGACTCACGCAGGACTCACGCAGGACTCACGCAGGACTCACACAGGACTCACGTAGGACTCACGTAGGAGTCACGTAGGACTCACGTAGGACTCACGTAGGACTCACGCAGGACTCACGCAGGACTCACGCAGGACTCACACAGGACTCACGTAGGACTCACGCAGGACTCACGTAGGAGTCACGCGGGACTCACACAGGACTCACGTAGGACTCACGCAGGTCTCATGCAGGCCTCATGCAGGACTGAGGTAGGACTCACGTGGGACTCACGCAGGACTCATGCAGGACTGAGGTAGGACTCACGTGGGACTCACGCAGGACTCATGCAGGACTCATGCAGGACTGAGGTAGGACTCATGTGGGACTCACGCAGGACTCATGCAGGACTCATGCAGGACTGAGGTAGGACTCACGTGGGACTCACGCAGGACTCATGCAGGACTCATGCAGGACTGAGGTAGGACTCACGTGGGACTCACGCAGGACTCACGCAGGACTCACGTAGGACTCACACAGGACTGAGGTAGGACTCACGCAGGACTCACGTAGGAGTCACGCGGGACTCACACGGGACTCACACAGGACTCACGTAGGACTCACGTAGGAGTCACGTAGGACTCACACAGGACTGAGGCAGGACTCACGCAGGACTCACGTAGGAGTCACGCGGGACTCACACAGGACTCACGTAGGACTCACGCAGGTCTCATGCAGGCCTCATGCAGGACTGAGGTAGGACTCACGTGGGACTCACGTAGGACTCATGCAGGACTGAGGTAGGACTCACGTGGGACTCACGCAGGACTCATGCAGGACTCATGCAGGACTGAGGTAGGACTCATGTGGGACTCACGCAGGACTCATGCAGGACTCATGCAGGACTGAGGTAGGACTCACGTGGGACTCACGCAGGACTCATGCAGGACTCATGCAGGACTGAGGTAGGACTCACGTGGGACTCACGCAGGACTCACGCAGGACTCACGTAGGACTCACACAGGACTGAGGTAGGACTCACGCAGGACTCACGTAGGAGTCACGCGGGACTCACACGGGACTCACACAGGACTCACGTAGGACTCACGTAGGACTCACACAGGACTGAGGTAGGACTCACGCAGGACTCACGTAGGAGTCACGCGGGACTCACACGGGACTCACACAGGACTCATGTAGGACTCACGTAGGAGTCACGTAGGACTCACACAGGACTGAGGCAGGACTCACGCAGGACTCACGTAGGAGTCACGCAGGTCTCATGCAGGCCTCATGCAGGACTGAGGTAGGACTCACGTGGGACTCACGTAGGACTCGCGCAGGACTCACACAGGACTCACGTAGGACTCACGCAGGACTCACGCAGGACTCACGCAGGACTCACACAGGACTCACGTAGGACTCACGCAGGACTCACGCAGGACTCACGCAGGACTCACACAGGACTCACGTAGGACTCACGTAGGAGTCACGTAGGACTCACACAGGACTGAGGTAGGACTCACGCAGGACTCACGTAGGAGTCACGCGGGACTCACACAGGACTCACGTAGGACTCACGCAGGTCTCATGCAGGCCTCATGCAGGACTGAGGTAGGACTCACGTGGGACTCACGCAGGACTCATGCAGGACTGAGGTAGGACTCACGTGGGACTCACGCAGGACTCATGCAGGACTCATGCAGGACTGAGGTAGGACTCATGTGGGACTCACGCAGGACTCATGCAGGACTCATGCAGGACTGAGGTAGGACTCACGTGGGACTCACGCAGGACTCATGCAGGACTCATGCAGGACTGAGGTAGGACTCACGTGGGACTCACGCAGGACTCACGCAGGACTCACGTAGGACTCACACAGGACTGAGGTAGGACTCACGCAGGACTCACGTAGGAGTCACGCGGGACTCACACGGGACTCACACAGGACTCATGTAGGACTCACGTAGGAGTCACGTAGGACTCACACAGGACTGAGGCAGGACTCACGCAGGACTCACGTAGGAGTCACGCGGGACTCACACAGGACTCACGTAGGACTCACGCAGGTCTCATGCAGGCCTCATGCAGGACTGAGGTAGGACTCACGTGGGACTCACGTAGGACTCATGCAGGACTGAGGTAGGACTCACGTGGGACTCACGCAGGACTCATGCAGGACTCATGCAGGACTGAGGTAGGACTCATGTGGGACTCACGCAGGACTCATGCAGGACTCATGCAGGACTGAGGTAGGACTCACGTGGGACTCACGTGGGACTCACGTGGGACTCACGCAGGACTCACGCAGGACTCACGTAGGACTCACGCGGGACTCACACGGGACTCACACGGGACTCACGCGGGACTCACGCAGGACTCACGCGGGACTCACGCGGGACTCACACGGGACTCACGCGGGACTCACGCGGGACTTACGCAGGACTCACGTAGGACTCATGCAGGACTCACGCAGGCAGGCATTGCAGAAAGGAACGGAGGATGGATTTTGTTTTCCAGTGACTGGGGAGTCCTGCTGTATTAATTATCTATAGAGGTGATTAAGATTGTTGTTGGTAATGCTCGACTTTGCTGCTGTGAGAAATATGGCCTAATTTCTATCTTTCAGAAAATCTTTCCTTTATTGTCTTTTTGTTGAGCAACATGAGTGAACGTTTACCATCGGAAGACCGGGTTGGCAGTTTAGCTAATGCATGTGTGGGAGAAATAACCAGGTTAGCATAGTTTCAGCTTGTTGAGCCGGTGCTTTGAGTACATTTGTTAACAGGTGTCAGAAGGTGATTTTGTAATGGACTTATTCTTAATGACGTAGTTTTTATCTTGTTTAGATGTTAGTTGTTGGTGATGAGTGCACTTCAGCCTCTTTTACACAGCCCGTTCAAAGCGGGAATACTGCGCCTGTAATCCGCCTCGCTGTTCTGTGTGACAGCCGGCACGGCGGGACCGGGAGCTGACGCTGTTGTTTAGCCCGTATTCAGACCACATCAGGCGGTGCGGCGTACAGCTGCAGGGTTGAGGAGGTGTGCGGGGATGCAGGTGTGTCTGTGCTTTGGAAAGTAACCGTTGTGAAACAATCAGAAAATAACGTTTTAATGATCTGATTCATCAGCTTCCTCACTAACGTTACTCTCTCCATTCACTCTCTAGCTCACTCGACCACAGCTGCTCTCTCTCTCTCTCTCGTCTTTTTTAAAATGAGTCGGGAAGCCGACAGAAAAGTCTAACTTAACTTTAACGTTGTCAAACAAAGAGAAATGTCCTCCCCTCGTCCTAGTAACGTCTCTTTACTTGCTTATGGCAGAGTTTACAGCTCTGATCAGTCTGATCTCCGTCACGCCTCTGAATCCAGAACGCCGCTACGCTATGAAAAGCTCACACGGAGGCGGCTTTATGCCGGCTCATTGTAAAAAAGTAAAGGCAAAGGCGTCTTTATGGCTAGAATGCGTTTCTCTGTATAGAAGAGGTGTGTGTGTGTGTGTGTGTGTGCAAGACCCCACAGTCCGCTACTGCCACTGACTATCACCGTGACAGAGGAAGGAAAATATTACTGTCATAGATGATGTCACTGATGGACTTACCTGAGCAGGTGAGCTCCATGATGAAGGAAGAGGAAAATGGTGATGATGATGCACATTCCCTCAGTGGTGATCCAGACTGAACACAGTAAGAACTGATCCACCATACAGATCTGACTGAGGCTTCATATCTGCTTCCTGTTGAAACAGCAGAGCCACAGTCCAGATCTCTGCAGGCTGCAGCTGCTGCCTTCAGGGTCCAGTCATAGTCCTCCACTGGTCTCCACTCTGATCGTTTCACCTCCAGTGTACCTGCACAGCGACTGGCTCCTCCCACCAACCTGACAGGCTCTGAACAGAAACAAGAGAGTCATCAGTAAAAGAATAAAGTGAGTTTCATTAGAACAGAAATGAAACCAAATCAAAGCTGCAGCTCCTCTTCTACCTGAGCAGGTGAGTCCAACAGCTTTGCCAGGTGAGCAGGTGCTTCTAGCTGAGTCTGATCTTCCACAGTCCAGGAGAGCAGACTCATGGCCTCCACACTGGAACTCTTTGGTCCACATCGGAGCCTCCACTTCTCCATAGAGCGCCCCCTGGAGGACTGAAGGAGCCCCACAGCCGAGCTCCCTACAGACCACCTCTGCATCCTGCTGGTCAAAGTCAGCTTCACACACTGAGGACCACGACTGCTCAGGCTTCACCTCCAGTCTGCCTGAACACAGACTAGTCCCATTCACCAGCCTGACAGAGTCTGGAGAGAGAGAACCATCATTAGTTTGGGGAATATTTACCTGCAACATTCATACCAATAAAGCTTTTTCTGAATTTGAAAGTAAGAACTGATAAAGAGAGAGAGCACATTCATACCTGACTCAAGTCTTTATTTATAGAAAATATTTCAAGCTATTTGTAGGATTTGAACTTGTCTTACTCAGGCTCCATCTTGTGGGAGCATTGTGGGAAAGAGAAACACATAGAAGCAGCCCAGACGTCAGGTGATGGAGACACATGAACACATTAAAGCAGGAGGCAGAACAAACTGGTAAAGTCTGACTTCCACCTGTATGTAGATGAATTACTGTTCTGAAAATATCTTTAAAAGCACAAACTGTTATCCAAATGTAAACTAAAGGACATCCTAACAAACAAAAGTCAAAGCACAAGATTAAAACCTGCTATAAAAGGACTAACAGATCTTTGAATACAGGCACTAACACTACACAACAACTCTATTAACATGATGATTTCTACAGCTGTTAAAAGGTCAGTGACCTCAGTAACTGTTGGAAACACAGCACTAAAACTGACAGATAGTTTCTGTTATAAACACTAAATGCTGATTCATCTAGAAGTCAAACTGTTGTCTTGATTTGGCTTTAAGTTTGAGGAAATGAGTTCCTCTTAAGTCAGTTGAGTTGTTTAGTTATATTACAAACATGGATCTATATTAAGGAGCATATAGACGGTGTGGCTGAGGTAAGGTAGGGTTTACTCAAGCTTTTTTTACCACTACAGCCCTGCTCACAACAAACCAGTTTCACAGTCATCATCAGATTCTCACATGTTGACGTACTGACGTTGATGGCTGAGTCGGTCAAGTCTGACAGTCTGACAGTGACATCACTAGATCAAGGACAACGTTTAGACACATATTTGATGCACTGTCACTATGGTTTGCAAAAGGACTTATCCTTCAGTGATGATGATGATGATAACTGGAAGTCTTCTGTTTTAATCTTCATAGTGATAATTGTGTGTAATTTGTTATTTCTTTGTAGTTCATTTGCACCTTTAGTTTCATTAGGCCCTAAAAATAATACTGTAGTTGTCTGATTTGGGATCAGACTTGATCTTGCTGGTGTCACTTTATTACACTCAATTTTATGTATGTTCTTGTTCATCAATTTATAATTTATTCAAAACATTTTGGTCAAAATATTTTATTTTGTTTATAGTTTGTTTTGATCTTGATGTTAATGCAGCTAAATTCCTTAAATGAAGTTTTTTATGAGTAAAAAGTAGAATTTGTTGTCATATATATGCAGATGGAATATGATGCAGATTTGGTTTGAGTAGAAACGGCTTTGGTTGAAATAAATGAACGTTGATCAGTGAGAGGTGATCACACAACACAGAGAACTCCTACATTCATGTGTAATACAGAGGAGTCAGAGAGCAGAGGAGGAAACAGATTAACATCCTCAGCTGCCTTCAGATCAGACAGAAAACAGCTGATCAACATGTTAATAAGACATTCATACAACACTGCACGCACAATAGTTTCCATCAGAAACAAGTAGTGAACACAACACTGACATATCATCAGCTTTTAACTTGATATATTGAACTTGTTAGCAAACAGTTGCTTATTTGTTTAGGCAGCAAGCAACAAGTATATTAATTAGTAATGTAGTTGTTGCTTGTAAGGTGGATGTGACTGAGCTGCTCAGGAGAACTGCAGGGTGTGTGAGTGAACCACAGCAGGTTGCTTAAAGCTGCAGATTGTCTCAGTTTGAAGCAATGAGCCTCCAGGAACAAGCTAACTTCTCTACCCTTTAGGATGCCGTCGTCCTGGATAAGTTTACAGTTCAGTCCAATGGAAACCAGCGACCAGAGGAGGTCCGTCAGGACCTTCAGGACCTTCTCTGCAGGCCCGACCGTTTATGAGAGGTGTCATTATTAGTTCATAAAATATTACACATCAGTAATTATAATGTTATTAAAACAATTTTATTTAATTAGTTATTAAAATAATTTATGTGATTTTTAAAAAACTATTTTGTTTGATTTCAGTTACTATCATAACCATAAACCCAGTATCTGGAGCTAGAACTGGATGTGTCTGCCTCACGCAGGACTCACGCAGGACTCACGCAGGACTCATGTGGGACTCTCACGAGACTCACGCAGGACTCACGTAGGACTTACATAGAACGCACGTAGGACTCATGTAGGACTCACGTAGGACTCACACAGGACTCACGTAGGACTCACGCAGGACTTACATAGAACTCACGTAGGACTCATGTAGGACTCACGTAGGACTCACGCAGGACTCACGTAGGACTCACGCAGGACTCACACAGGACTCACACAGGACTCACGTAGGACTCACGCATGACTCATGTAGGACTCACGCAGGACTCATGCAGTACTCCCGTAGGACTCGCGCAGGACTTACATAGAACTCACGTAGGACTCACGCAGGACTCACGCAGGACTCACGCAGGACTCACATAGGACTCACGCAGGTCTCACATAGGACTCACGTAGGACTCGCGCAGGACTCGCGTAGGACTCGCGTAGAACTCGCACAGGACTCGCGTAGGACTCGCGTAGGACTCGCGTAGGACTCGCGTAGGACTCGCGTAGGACTCGCGTAGAACTCGCGCAGGACTCGCGTAGGACTCGCGTAGGACTCGCGTAGGACTCGCGCAGGACTCGCGTAGGACTCGCGTAGGACTCACGCAGGACTCACGCAGGTCTCACATAGGACTCACGCAGGACTCACATAGGACTCGCGTAGGACTCGCGCAGGACTCGCGTAGGACTCGCGTAGAACTCGCACAGGACTCGCGTAGAACTCGCGTAGGACTCGCGTAGGACTCGCGTAGGACTCGCGTAGAACTCGCGCAGGACTCGCGTAGGACTCGCGTAGGACTCGCGTAGGACTCGCGCAGGACTCGCGTAGGACTCGCGTAGGACTCACGCAGGACTCACGCAGGACTCACGCAGGTCTCACATAGGACTCACGCAGGACTCGCGCAGGACTCGCGTAGGACTCGCGTAGACCTCGCACAGGACTCGCGTAGAACTCGCGTAGGACTCGCGTAGGACTCGCGTAGGACTCGCGTAGGACTCGCGTAGAACTCGCGCAGGACTCGCGTAGGACTCGCGTAGGACTCGCGTAGAACTCGCGCAGGACTCGCGTAGGACTCGCGTAGAACTCACGCAGGACTCACGCAGGACTCACGCAGGTCTCACATAGGACTCACGCAGGACTCACATAGGACTCACGCAGGACTCACGCAGGACTCACGCAGGACTCACGCAGGACTCACATAGGACTCATGCAGGACTCATGCAGGACTCCCGTAGGACTCGCGCAGGACTTACATAGAACTCACGTAGGACTCACGCAGGACTCACGCAGGACTCACGCAGGACTCACGCAGGACTCACGCAGGACTCACGCAGGACTCGCATAGGACTCGCGCAGGACTCACATAGAACTCACGTAGGACTCGCGCAGGACTCGCGCAGGACTTACATAGAACTCACATAGGACTCACGCAGGACTCACACAGGACTCACATAGGACTCACGCAGGACTCGCGTAGGACTCACGCAGGACTCACATAGGACTCACGCAGGACTCGCGCAGGACTCGCGCAGGACTCACATAGAACTCACGTAGGACTCACGTAGGACTCGCGCAGGACTCATGCAGGTCTCGCGCAGGACTCGCGCAGGACTCACGCAGGACTAACGCAGGACTAACGCAGGACTAACGCAGGACTCGCGCAGGACTCGCGCAGGACTCACATAGAACTCACGTAGGACTCACGTAGGACTCGCGCAGGACTCATGCAGGTCTCGCGCAGGACTCGCGCAGGACTCACGCAGGACTAACGCAGGACTAACGCAGGACTAACGCAGGACTCGCGCAGGACTCGCGCAGGACTCATGCAGGACTCACGCAGGACTCACGCAGGACTCACGCAGGACTCACGCAGGCCTCATGCAGGACTCGCGCAGGACTCACGCAGGTCTCACGCAGGACTCACGTAGGACTAACGCAGGACTAACGCAGGACTCGCGCAGGACTCGCGCAGGACTCATGCAGGACTCACGCAGGACTCACGCAGGCCTCATGCAGGACTCACGCAGGACTCGCGCAGGACTCACGCAGGTCTCACGCAGGACTCACGTAGGACTCACGCAGGACTCACGTAGGACTCACGCAGGACTCACGTGGGACTCACGCAGGACTCACGCAGGTCTCACGCAGGACTCACGTGGGTCTCACGCAGGACTCACGTAGGACTCACGCAGGACTCACGTAGGACTCACGTAGGACTCACGCAGGACTCACGCAGGACTCACGTAGGACTCACGCAGGACTCGCGCAGGACTCACGCAGGTCTCACGCAGGACTCACGTAGGACTCACGCAGGACTCACGTAGGACTCACGCAGGACTCACGTGGGACTCACGTAGGACTCACGCAGGACTCACGTAGGACTCACGCAGGACTCACGTAGGCAGGCATTGCAGAAAGGAACGGAGGATGGATTTTGTTTTCCAGTGACTGGGGAGTCCTGCTGTATTAATTATCTATAGAGGTGATTAAGATTGTTGTTGGTAATGCTCGACTTTGCTGCTGTGAGAAATATGGCCTAATTTCTATCTTTCAGAAAATCTTTCCTTTGTTGTCTTTTTGTTGAGCAACATGAGTGAACGTTTACCATCGGAAGACCGGGTTGGCAGTTTAGCTAATGCATGTGTGGGAGAAATAACCAGGTTAGCATAGTTTCAGCTTGTTGAGCCGGTGCTTTGAGTACATTTGTTAACAGGTGTCAGAAGGTGATTTTGTAATGGACTTATTCTTAATGACGTAGTTTTTATCTTGTTTAGATGTTAGTTGTTGGTGATGAGTGCACTTCAGCCTCTTTTACACAGCCCGTTCAAAGCGGGAATACTGCGCCTGTAATCCGCCTCGCTGTTCTGTGTGACAGCCGGCACGGCGGGACCGGGAGCTGACGCTGTTGTTTAGCCCGTATTCAGACCACATCAGGCGGTGCGGCGTACAGCTGCAGGGTTGAGGAGGTGTGCGGGGATGCAGGTGTGTCTGTGCTTTGGAAAGTAACCGTTGTGAAACAATCAGAAAATAACGTTTTAATGATCTGATTCATCAGCTTCCTCACTAACGTTACTCTCTCCATTCACTCTCTAGCTCACTCGACCACAGCTGCTCTCTCTCTCTCTCTCGTCTTTTTTAAAATGAGTCGGGAAGCCGACAGAAAAGTCTAACTTAACTTTAATGTTGTCAAACAAAGAGAAATATCCTCCCCTCGTCCTAGTAACGTCTCTTTACTTGCTTATGGCAGAGTTTACAGCTCTGATCAGTCTGATCTCCGTCACGCCTCTGAATCCAGAACGCCGCTACGCTATGAAAAGCTCACACGGAGGCGGCTTTATGCCGGCTCACTGTAAAAAAGTAAAGGCAAAGGCGTCTTTATGGCTAGAATGCGTTTCTCTGTATAGAAGAGGTGTGTGTGTGTGTGTGTGTGTGTGTGTGTGTGTGTGTGTGTGCAAGACCCCACAGTCCGCTACTGCCACTGACTATCACTGTGACAGAGGAAGGAAAATATTACTGTCATAGATGATGTCACTGATGGACTTACCTGAGCAGGTGAGCTCCACGATGGAGGAAGAGGAAGATGATGATGCACATTCCCTCAGTGCAGATCCAGAATGAACACAGTCAGGATTGATCAACCATACAGATGTGTCTGAGGCTTCATTTCTGCTTCCTGTTAAAACAGCAGAGCCACAGTCCAGAACTCTGCAGGCTGCTGCTGCTGCCTTCAGGGTCCAGTCATAGTACTTCACTGGTCTCCACTCTCCCCGTTTCACCTCCAGTGTACCTGCACAGCGACTGGCTCCTCCCACCAACCTGACAGGCTCTGAACAGAAACAAGAGAGTCATCAGTAAAAGAATAAAGTGAGTTTCATTAGAACAGAAATGAAGCCAAATCAAAGCTGCAGCTCCTCTTCTACCTGAGCAGGTGAGTCCAACAGCTTTGCCAGGTGAGCAGGTGCTTCTAGCTGAGTCTGATCTTCCACAGTCCAGGAGAGCAGACTCATGGCCTCCACACTGGAACTCTTTGGTCCACATCGGAGCCTCCACTTCTCCATAGAGCGCCCCCTGGAGGACTGAAGGAGCCCCACAGCCGAGCTCCCTACAGACCACCTCTGCATCCTGCTGGTCAAAGTCAGCTTCACACACTGAGGACCACGACTGCTCAGACTTCACCTCCAGTCTGCCTGAACACAGACTAGTCCCATTCACCAGCCTGACAGAGTCTGGAGAGAGAGAACCATCATTAGTTTGGGGAATATTTACCTGCAACATTCATACCAATAAAGCTTTTTCTGAATATGAAAGTAAGAACTGATAAAGAGAGAGAGCACATTCATACCTGACTCAAGTCTTTATTTATAGGAAATATTTCAAGCTATTTGTAGGATTTGAACTTGTCTTACTCAGGCTCCATCTTGTGGTAGCATGAAGAACGACACTGTGGTGGACAGCAATGCATGATACCAGAAATAAATATGTACAACTTTAAAAGGAGGCGTCTCTCTGTTATAAGGTAGTCACGCCCCCTCATAACTCTGTTCACAGGAGAATAATGGATGAAGCTACAGCTAATCTGAATTAGACTCCTCCTGTTTTCCTCTGTCAGATCATTGCTTTCAGCAGTAGCAGCTCATGCTATCAGACCTCAGCTCAGACTACAGTGAACTGTAATTGTTAACGCTGGTCTGAGGTAGGGATGCCCCCTGAAACCTGGTTCTGAATTGGATCCAGTATTAAACAGTTAAAAACCTGAGATATTTTTAAGGTCAGTTCTTTTATCGGTACTTGAAGAAAACAAGGAGTGAGATTATTGGATGGTAAAATCTGGTTTTGGTTCTGCTCATTTCAAGCAGTATCAATAAAGAACTGGACTGATAAGGAGTATCAATAAGAGTAGTAGTATTGATAAAATCCTAAAGAAACTGATCACTAGTCTGAAGTCAGTACATCTGATCATCATGTTGACACTGAGCTGACAGAGAGCAGCAAACTGGTCTGTTTACACTGTTAATGTGAATGATTAAATATCATATACATACAGTATATTCTAACTCAAAACTACTACTACTCCTGCTTTCTCTTGTAGTGTGACATGTAGACCCCCTGTGTTTTTTACACTTCAAGTCTATTTCTGTTGCATTTAGTGAAGCGTAATCTGCACAGACGGCTGTAAACATCCTGCTGTTTATGTGTTTTAGGGATGTATGATATTGGATGTTTTGCCAATATCTGATATTATATGTACAAATGTTTTTCCAGCTGGCTGAGGAGACTATTACACATGCAATCATAGATTCTACTAAGTATCATTAAGAAAGACAATATATGAAGGAAGAACCTCGGAAGACTGGAGTTCAGGAGCTCAGCATTTAAAAAATTAAAGCATTAATGATCCTGCCAAGTGGGAGCAGCAGTAGTGTTCTTAGAGTTTATTAGACAAACAGGATTAATGTGTCATTAATTAATGTATGTATGAATATATTTATTACCTCATGAATTATGTTTGTTTATTGAAATGAGTAATTTGTTTGAATAGTGAGCTCATATTGAGACATGGCTACTGCACATGGGCAGAAGGTTACAAAGTTCA